>NW_020528182.1:257500-352888 GCF_003368295.1 Carassius auratus
TGGAGATAGGGAGGTCCTCAGATATGTCTAATGTTTAATTCAGTGCCATGGTTGCCAAGCATTTTTTAATTGACAAATTAGCGAGTTCTAATATACTGGAATTTAATCCTAATTAGTTAAGCGGCTGCTGAAGGTTTGAACATTGCACCATTTATTAAGAGGTCAATTTATTATTTGTTAAGAAGGCTTTATGAAATGAAAGGGCCATTTTTCAAATTGCTCCGCCCTTTAACGTGTCGTGGTGTTTGCTGTAGTCATTATAAATTCACTTTGATTTCAATCCCACAATAATACGGTCACTAATGGCACTGATATTGATGCTAATTGTAAGAGTCAATATTGAGGCACAGAGGAAAACCTCAGTCGAGTCAGGTCTGTGTTGCAGTCCTATAAACTGCTGATTGTTGTAAATACCTGTGAATTGAAGGATTATATCTTTTATTATATAAAGAAAAAAAACAGCAGATTGTTTAAATCAACTGCATTCAATTAACTTAACAAATAATGCATTTTTGTATAATTAAATTAATACATTTACAAAGCGTACCTTAGATCTTACAGGCCTTTTGCATTTAATGCATTGCATGCATTTTTAAATTGCAGGTAAATAAGCATAAGCTTGCTCTTCGTGTACTATAAATGTCCAATTAAAACCTAAAAATTTTTTTTTTTGTATCGCAATCCGACTTTGACTTTGTAGAAAGGCACTATATAAAATAAAAAGTATTTTATCATTATTATTATTGCATTTTAGTTTTAATTTAGAGTCCAAAGACATTTGTATATTTGCATAATATCATTTAATTTATTTACAATAAATAATGTGACATTATTATTATTTAACCTTTTTACAATTCTATACATTTTTATTGTTAGAATTTTATTCTATTAATTGATTTATAATTTTTGTTTTATTGTAAACAAAAGCTGAGTATGTAAAAAAAAACTATATAAAATAAACATTTTATTATTATTTTAGAATTGTATGTTTTAATTTGGCCATGAGGATCAGGGTTAGTTTTCTTACAATTTACTTGCAATTATTGTTGTTATTTTACAATTATTTTATATTTATTAATTTATTTGTAAAATTCTATATTCTCTAAAACAACTTTTTTTAAGTTTTATTATTATTTATTATTATTATTATTATTGAGAGTTTAAAGCGAAAATATGCATATGTCTTGTCTTATTTTGTGTTTACAGCATGTTATGTTTGGATTCTCTCTCTCTCTCTCTCTCTCTCTCACTCTCTCTCTTTCACCAGTCCCTGGTTCCCCGTCCCCCATCCGTACACAGCGTCCTTCGGCTCTCACAGGCGCATCATGTGCCGCCGGAGCGGACAGATGAAGAAGAGGATATTAAGTGACTCTATCTAACATCCAGGACACAATGGCGGTGATTGATGGAGGACAAAGTGGGAACAGCAGGACGGAGGATGGGAGGGGGGCATCCGCTGGGGGTCTCTGTCGAGAGCTGGAGCTGTGTCCCCGTCCGCCGTGTTTACTCACTGATGCTCTCAACAAGACAGCCATTGACACTCGGATGGATGAATCCCGATCTGCCGCACGGAGCCAGAGGTTAGCAGTGCTGGAAGATAGAGCTCCTCCACGACACGCTCTCTTCACCTAATCTTCCGGCAAAATATTTATCATTATCAATTGGGGCCTGCTCTCTGACATTAGAATAGCACGTATGGATAAACCCCGGGAGGATTATCGATCCGCCCGGCAGCAGCTTACACAGGCGGCCGTCAAAGACTCGGGGTCATAAGGAACAATAGGCTAAGAGTAAAAGCATGGTCTATCCAGCCCTCCGCTCGGGTTTATTAAGTAAAACAATGAAGCAAATCACACCAGCATGACATAGACAACCCACTAAAGCCCACTCATGTTTCTGTAGGAGCCCAGTGCTGCACATTTTGCTTTTTTACACACCGATTCACAAGTAACAAGTTTGGAAGAAAGATTTTTTTTATGTTTTCGAAAGAAGTCTGCATTATTTTGACCAAAAAATAAAATAAAAACAATAACACTGCGAAATATTGCAATTTAAAACTATTATAATTGATTTTAATACGTAATTTTTTTCCTATGCAAAGCTGAATTTTCAGCTTCATTACTCAAGAAACATTTATTATAACAGCTGTCCTCAGTAAGATTAAAAATGTACTTTTATTCAGCAAGTACGAATTAAATTGATCAAAATTGACACTAAACACATTTATTATGTTACAAAATATTATATTTCAAATAAATGCTGTTCTTTTGAACTTTCTATTCATCCAAGAATCCTGAAATAAACATTTTCAACGTATTATAATAAAATAATCCTTATTACTCTATTATAATTGGGCTCCGTTGATAATTTATAATAACTGAGCATTAAATCAGCATATCAGAATAATTTCTGAAGGATCATGTGACACTGAAGACTGGAGGAATGATGCTGAAAATTCAGCTTTGCATCACAGGAATAAATTACATTTAAAATATATTTTTTTTTTATTGCAATAATATTTCACAATATTTCCGTAACGTATTTTTGATCAAATGAATGCAGCCTTGGTGAGCAGAAGAGCATAATCTTTCAAAAACTTGGTAATGAAGAAGAGCGGAAGTGAGTTTGTCAGATGAGGGACGGCCCAAAATGTGCAGCTCCGGGGTTTTCCAGGATCAAGACTGAGATCAAATAAAACAAGGTTAGTGGATCCTTCAGGTTTTCTCTCCCGACTGAAACAGATGTAAAACCTAAATTCACATTGTGCACTGTGTATTTTTCCCTCCTGTAGACCCGGTCTGGGTGGAATTGAGAAGATGGCAGGTTGATATTAGAAATGTCTGTTATGTATCTGTCATATTTCCAACTTTATTCCTTCTGAAGTGGAGAGCGAGAGAGAGAGAGCGAGAGCTATGAATGGCAGCAGGTGCCAGCGGCTTCTCGCCTCCCGAGCGCTAATTGACCGACAGCGTTCATACACACATTCTCACTAATTTTACATTTGCTATTCCGGAGGGGTAACCAGGCACGTCTCAAGGAATACACAGTATTTGCACTTACTCTGCAGGCCATCAACGATCTTAAAAAAAAAAAGGAAAAAAGAAGTAAATTAGCAGCTTTGTTTGATAATAAGGCCTCTAAGATTAAGACTCATTTTTGTGCCACACACACACACACACACATACATATATTTTACAAAGAGAATTCCCTTGTCAGCTTTTTTTTTTTTTAGATTAGATAAATTGCAATAAAAATATAATGTGCAAATTAGTGTCATATACAAAGATTTTATTCAAATGCTGATTTGGTGCTCAGGAAATATTTATTATGTATTATCACATACAGGTTTTTTTTTACCTATACTCAGTAAGTTTTTTTTTACCTTTATTCAACAAGGAAACATTGATCATAAGTATTAGAATATTTTATTTGTAAATATGCATTTTAATCATTTAATTAAAATGCTAACTTTTATATAATTAACATTACTTGTTCAGAAAAATGATCCCCATTTTATTTTAAACATTTTAATTCAAATAAAGTTAGAAACAAATAATGCATAAATACATAAAACAAAGATAAATAAATGGCTCACACCAACATTGTCCATATGGATCCAGTATGGAAAATGAAAAACAACCCTTGCCGTCTGCTAAGTCTTGATATGTATATTTTTTTTCTTGTAGATGATAATTAGTAATATTATATATCGAATTAACCAAGAACCTGCTGATTCAGAAGAAACCAGTTCTGTAATTTAACATGCATTAGCATTAATCCAAAACATATTATTAATTAGAAATTAAAATTCAGTTTTTTTTATCTTGTAAACCCTTCATATTTTCACACATACTTCTAAAATCCCCTCAAGATGGTGATGCTTGTGCATGTTTACAGTGCACTCTAATGTCTTTTGTAGGGCACATTTTATCAATACAGAGGGTATAAAAGAAAAAAACCTAGCAATTAGCATGGCATGTTTTAACATAAATTCCCCCAATGAGTGCTTTTGGGTTAAACAAACATAAAATGCATGACATAGTCCTTCTGAAGGAATGAGAGAGAGCCGACGGTGGTGTTCGGAACCAGATGCACATCGCTGCTTTGTTGTTAATTCACATCCAAACGCAGGGAAGAGCGAGTACATGAGTAAATGAATTAGCCACTATTGGGTTTATGTGATCAAATATACTGTCTGGTTTGACAGACATTCTTCATGCTTTTGAACACTGATTTACATTATTAAATGTTTAATTGAATATTAGAAAGGGGGGCCTTTGTTGAAAGCAAAGAGTTCACACACACACACACACACTCTGCTTTTGAAAACTCCAAAGTCATCCAGTTTGCTCTAATCACCACAATTAGTCCTGAATTATCACCGGACTCTGACAGACGTTCCTTGTAACTCTCTTTTATTTCCAGGCAGCGCTAATCAGCCGCTCTCATTACTGACGCTGATTAAACTGCAAATTAGCCAGCAGTGGCCCCGTTCAGCCTACCCGCGACTCGCTCAATATCAATTAGGCCCAGCAGCTTGTCTGCGGCTCTCTGGGCGCCTCCAAATGCTTGATAGTGCCACTTATTAGTTTGGAAAACTAGGAAAATACCAATAATCAACGAGTCAGAGAAAGAAGAAGAGGGGAAAGCGAGAAAACGGCTCTTTTTTTTATGGATACGTTCAGCTCAGGGGCCAGTTTTAGGAGCGTGTGCATGAGGGCCGGATGGTAATAACAGCTGTCATCTCAGACCGGAGCACGGATGGCCCCTTATCAGGGTGTCAGCGGGGAAGAAAAATGTATTAGACAAGGTAATATCTAGGCTTTTTGAAGTCACTTTTAGATATAATGAATCACATTAAAGCGTGACCAATCTGAAATCCTACATCATTAGGTCGTTCCGGTAGCAGTTCGAATGAATAAGTATTTTTTCTCTCCTTCTAACCTCCTGGAACCGGAGTTAATGACGGTTTATTTTATTTATTTATTTCATTAAAGAGATATCATCTAATAAGCCCGCAATTATTTTCCTCTGGTCCCTTGTATAAAGTGTCCAAGCGATAAAAGCGAACATAAAATGCTGGGAATTCAGAAGCCTGGTGGTTGGTTTCCTATTAAGCATGGTAATTTGTGAATGAACGGCGTAGAAGCTGGAATCACAGTAGATGATTATTGCAGTAAACAATATCAATGGCAAGTACACAGCTCTATTGCAGCAGCTTTGTGGAAATTTTCAGTGTATTGGATTGCATTTAATTCACCATTCCCTTCAGATCAAAGTCTCTGAACACCGTTTTAGCTCTTTGCCAGTCAAATATATCTGCTATCTAGACTAAATTAGTATGAAAACTGACAGTATGCGGTTGTAGCTCAAGAAGCTATTTCCACCTGACCTTTGACCTTAGAATTTTTTTCATATGAAATACTATATTTGACTTTGAATGAAACCAGTTAATTTAAATGTTACTGCATGAATCACATTTTAAATTAGCAGCAGATAAATTCAGCCTGTTATATTTGCCTAACATTAACATAACATGACACTATTGTCTTCAGTAGAACTACTTTACTGCTTAAAATTGATTAATTAATTTAGCAATAAATAATACTGCTGCTTTGCTGTTTATTAGTGTAAAGCTTCTTTTGAACAACATGTATTGCATAAAGTGATATATAAATAAATGTGGCTTGACTTGATTATATTGCTTTGGATGTTGTCAAATAGCACAAAATAGATTAACTATTATAAAAGACAGCTAGGCCAATAACCGCTACTGATGTGGTTGAACAACATGGGCTTACATTTACCAATTCTTTAATTTACTTGGCTCTTCAAATAGACTGTGTATTTAATTGAAGGTAAAGTATAGATTGTATAGTGTGAATGTAACATGTAACTTGTTATTCCTCTAGTCAGATGTTTATCTATAGCTTTAGCAGCTATTGAATCAGAAGTCTCGAACAATCTTTTTTTTTATTTTTATTTATTTGTTTTGCATTTCAAGCAACTTAACAAAACAAAATACAGACTGAGAGATTCATATTATTCATACTATAAAGGAGAAATAAACCAACATACAAGACCTTAATCCAAATAAAATAAAAATATATTCATGAAACCATCAACATTGTAGGGGATTAAACAAAATCACACTTATTAAACAAATCACATAATGTCTTGGCCTTAACACATCTCATAATTGTCAGGACCTCTGTATATATGTCAAGCTCTTTTAAAAAAATTAAACTGGGGTGCTGTTTTTAGAACTTAAAGTATTTTAATACGAGAACTAAACAATTTACGTGAACATAAATTGACACGAATACTTTTATTTATATCCATTTCTATTATTTGTTAATTTTATGGTAGAAAATGCGGTTCTTATGGTTTCTAAAGGACACGCAGGAGGCCATTGCAAGTGCGTTTTGGGATGGCATCTTTTTCTTCTGCTACACTTGACGTTTTTTATGATCAATAACCGTAAATGAGTCGATTTAGTGACGTGATCATGAATCACGCGCGTCTTCACCGGACAGGTTACCCGGATGACGGAGACCGGCGTCTCTGCGCGTGGGCTCCGGCGGTGATCACATTCATCATTCCCAGTCCGATGTCTACAGTTTGACAGCTCTTGACACCTGTGACACATCTCACTTTACCTGCTCCGGTCTAAAACATTACCTCCGGCAATCGAGGTGTCTGTGATGTCCAGTCTGCTTCCGGTGGCTGTGAGGAGTAGATCACACAGACACAAGAGCACTGACCGAAACAACTGAAGCATCTTCTACAATAACAACAATGTACTATAATAATAACTAGCCTATAACTATTCTTAATTTACTAACCAACATAGAACACATTTGTCCTCTAAATAATAATTATAATATGATTATAACATAGGCTATGTATAATAATATCGAAAACAATAATAATAATTTAAACATTATTAGAAAATGTTTATAATATAATGTTATTAATTATATATAATTAATAAAATTAATCATTATTAAATTATTATAATATTATTATTATTAATTAACAGAGAACGCATATGCTGTAGCTATAATAATAATATGATTACAAAATGTGTAATAACAAAATAAATTTATAAAATATTTACATTATAATTTCATTAATATTAATTATAGTTAATTAACAATTATATTATTATTATTATTAATTATGATTAATTAACTGACTTACGGAGAATGTATCTGTCCACTAACTATCATTACTATTATTAGTATAATTCAAAAAATAGTATGTTATATAGTATATTATTATTTAAGCCTAACCCACAAAACCAATCATTAAGAAGTCCCTAAAAACTGTTAAAACATTTGTAGGTCTATAATATTATTTGAGCTAAACAAGTTAATGGGTATGTTTATTGATAGGTCTGTTAAATGTTAAATTATTTTTGTGATTAACATATTCAAGTTTGTTTTAAAAAACAGAATCCTTGATAATCAGCAGTAAAATAATAATAATAAAAGATTAAGAAAAACATTATACAGTTTGATACCATGGTATTAATTGATTACTATATTCATACGACTTTTGCATGTTACTTCTACTTTGTTGTTGTTGTTAATGGATTTTTCATTATCATCCTTTATAGGCAAAAGGCCTATATACCGGTAAATTACACTATAACGTAGTAAAAATAAATCAAGAAACTGTCACGTGCTCTCTGCTTCACCTGCGCATGCGCAGTGCGCACGTTTTCTGCTGCGTAGTCTCTCTGCTAACAGGCTGATCTCTGCTGCTCGATCTTATAAACATATTTATCTGCGTTTTCATCCGTTTGCACTATTTCAAACAACACGGACAATGGCGGATCCAAGAATACGGCAAATAAAAATCAAGACCGGTGTGGTTAAACGGTAAGTCTGAGTAATCCTATTTTTAAGTGTATTAATGTCAGCAGGATAAGGCCGCGGATTCACCGGCCCCTCCACGGGCATACGCCGCAATTGAGTGTCCTCATTGGGCGGAAGCTGTAACTACAGGCCGTTGCTCTGACATGCTCTAGCATTGTTCAGACGCTGAATACCCCAGTCACTTTCAATGAGGTGAAAGCTGAAGTTATACAACTCATAAGAGTTATGCTAATTTACACTTGTTTACGAGTCCAACATAAGTAGACAAAAATAAGGGATTTAATTAAGAATTTGATGCTATGTTGATGCCACATGCAATAGATATTTTTATATTCTCTCAAGCAGCAGATGTGTTTCTCAGGACTGTAATTAAAGGATAATCAAGAATGGCTTAGTCTCATCTGATTTGTTTAGACGTAATTATTGATTATTGAAAAAATTTGTTATTATTGACAAAGTTAGCATGAAAGTACAAACTTTATAGCATGAGATATGACCTTCGTATGATCTCATTGACATTGATTATGTTTAGTCACTCTGTACAACTGACAGTCCCTAGTAAGACCAGGATCTTAGAAGCGTTTAACCAATGTTAGACTGGTATTAAAGTTGGTCATTTGTGTTCTGTGAGTGTTTCTGATCTTGCCTTATCCTCTCCTCACACCTCCTTTTGTCTTCTCAATCCCCACCTGACTGCTGTTTGCATTGATTGACCAGATGAGGGCCTGATTGAGATGGGCCTGTTTGATAGGACTGGTAATGGAAGTGTGGGAATGATTCTCAGTGGGATTGAGAAGGAGAGAGGGTTAGGAAACAACTTGCACACCATGCCAACACAGGAGACAACATCGTAATGAGCCGAGCTGTGATAAGAACTGAACGCTCGGCCTGTCAAACACAGCTGATGTTCACATGAGGGACCAATCACTTCTAGGTGTCTGAATTTATGTTGAATTTGCTTATTGCATGGGCACTGCTGGTGATGGTTTTATGATGGAGCATTCCCGCTGTCAGGCCCAGCGACGACACACAATGTTCGTGTCTGTCTGACATGTTTCTTCTGGATTTCCCATCTGTTTTTTGCCCTCTATGTGGACGGTCCAGCCTTCGTATCGATTAGAGCGGTGCGAGTTGCTTCGTTTTCTTTCAGCTGAGTCTTTAGGCTCTATAGATTTGTCTCCGAATTCTCTCCCCATGCGAGCACAGGCCTCTGTGGTTCACTCAAACAAGGCCTTCTTGGCTCCAGGTCAGATAATTGATTTTGCCACCTTTGAATGCTGTATTGCTGAATTGCATTTCTTCATTTGTCAGGCCAGTGAGGTGTGGGCTGCTTGATGGTCTCATGGTTTACTCATTTTAAATCAGTTTGTATGTTTGCGCTAGCTTCAGTTTGTATTTTACTTCGTGTTTTGTGATGCAGGGCTATGAAGAGTTCTCCTGCTGTAAGACCAGCTGCTGTAGTACATGTGGCTGCTTGTAATGTCAGTTGATTACACTTTCAGGTCAAGCTCCTCTCATACTCCTACATCCCTGAACTTCATGTCTTCAGACACCTCCAGGGAATTCCTGAAATGCCCTATGAAGTGGTCAAGATATAGTGTTCTCTGCTGAATCTGAAGCATTTAGTCCAAACGTCTCGTCAAAAATCAGAAATTTTGTCCTGTAAAGAAAAATTAAGGATATTTTTACAGAATTTTCTCTTCATCTTGGCTTTGAAACAGGATCGTGTTGATCTAAACGAACTGCCTGCCAACCCCACATCTTGTCATCGTCCTCTCCGTCTTCCACCGTCTCCGCTCTACCCTATTCTTTTCTTCTTTTTGTTGCTGTATTCCAGTCAGTGTTTTCTGGCCTAGCTCAGCGGATGCACTTAATAAAATGACAGACGTAATTTGCTTTTGTCACCGGGTCTCGCCGCTGGCCCGCTGCCTCAAAAATACAGTATTAGAGGGGAGAGAATGTGTGTGTCGAGTCTAATTCTTTTCTCTATTTTCCAGAGAGATGCTTTTTCCATTAAGCTGAAGGAAGCAGCCCTGGCAGCCCCATTTACAGCTGCCCAGCTCCGCCCCTGCTATAAGCAGCTCCCACATCACCCCGCAGAAACAAGAAATTAACATCAGCATGACACTTTTTCATTAGCCTGTCTCTCACTTTTATTAGAATTATGCTACACCCCAATCTTTCCATCCCTCCGGCTTCCTCTGTGGTTGCACCCCCTCCTCCTTTTACTGCAGTTTCATTTTTGCGTGCATGTCAGAGAAAGCCTTACCTTGAGCATATGTTGAGAATTGCACCAGGGCGTCGTGATTGAAGCCTGTTAAAACTGGCGTAATTGATGTAAAATATGACATATTGTCGCAGGCGGAGACAAATCTTACAGCAAGTGGCCTGGGCTGGCAGTATGTTTGATTAATGGAGAAGTGTCTTGTCCTCTCTCTCTTCTTCTCTGACTAACACACACACACACACATTCACGGCTGATTTTATGAAAAATGATTTTCGCAACGGCATGTCGTCCCGACAAGCGAGCAGGCCGCAGACGGAAAGCGGTTATTAGCTAGAATCATTATCAATAGTGATATTTTCAAACTCCATTACGGCAATCAGGCCGCGAATTTATTCAGTGCGTTTAGTTCATTTGGCCATAATTGATAAATAATCAAAATTTATCAATGTACTTGCTCTGCGTTTTCACTAACAATCAAGCAAAAGTGGCCCATTTGCCACCTGACTTGGTTCAAATTAGGGACTAAATTGATGATCAATTAATCCTAGTCGGGACAGTACAGTGTCTTTGTGAGTGTGTGCGAGGGAAATGGAGACAGATGCAGTTAAAAGATAGATTAGCGTAGCGATCAGGAAGGAGCTGATGCAGTTTAGAGCTGCAGCTAACAAGAATGCAGCTTTTCTGAGATTGACAGTAGATAATCATAAAGGAAGAGGGAAAAAAACTGAATTGGGAATTTTAATTTTAAATTAAATTTTGTGTGGAATCTTATAGAAGTGGGTTAACATATTACATTTGTTTGTGTTTTACCATTTCGTGTTGTTTCAATAAAGTAGTGTTCAAAAGTTACTGCTCAAGAAACATTTCTTATTTTCAGTGTTGAAAACAGCTGTGCTGCTTAATATTTTAGCAGACTCGGAGGTACACTTTTACCCCCAGGATGAATAAAAGATTCACTTATTTGAAATAGAAACATTATAAATGTCTTTACTGTCACTTTTGATCAGTTTTTAATGCATCCTTGCTTTAATGCATCCTTTGATTTCTTAAGTCTTAATGACTTTTAACTTTTAAACAGTAGTGTATTTTGATTAATTTTCAAAACATTGTCTATATCTTAGTTGTCATCTTTATGTTGTGTTATGTATATAACAAGCTTATTAAACTATACTTGCATTGTTTTTATTTATGTAAAATTTCGTTTAAACAAAGATTGGTGCATTCATCTTTTGAGAGATCTGTAAGTTAGCTAGTTGTTTGATTTCATGGTGATAAATTCTTGACAGCATTGGTTAAACATAAGTCTGAATGTTTTTTTGTAAAACTCGCCTCTCGCTATCCATTCTCATTCTTGTTTCTCTCTCTCTCTCAGTTTGGTCAAAGATGAGATGTTGTACATAAAGGAGGCAAAGCAGCAGGAAGAGAAGATTGAGCGTCTCAAGGCAGAGGCAGGAGACGAGTATGTAATCAAGAAACAGGTAAGAGGAATAAACTACCTGAAACAACACCTGCCCAGTTGAGAAACCTGATGAGCCTCACTCATTTAAAGGACTATGTTTGGGGTCCAGAATTGAAGAATCCAGCGATACACAGCTCCATTCAGGGATCAGTTATATATATTTATTGTATATTATACACACATATTATATATAATTATATATCAGCATATATATATATATAAAATACCAGCAACACAATGTCAATTTTAGCCACATTTAGCACTTGGCAAGAGTTAATTTTGGACTCTGGAAGGAGAACATTCTCAGACTGTAAATAGAGGCAACGATGTTAATATCACACTGTTATGTGCTTGTGGGCAACTCGTCCAATAGCACTGCTATAAAAAAAAGTGCAGAACGAAGCTGCTCTGTGAGCTGAGCCCTGGACCACTTGTACTGTGGGCTTCTGTATGCATAAGCCAATAATGAGACTCAAAGCCATTTAGGCTGAGGACTACATAACATAACCCTCTCCACTTATAAAGGGGATTAGGTAGAATTAAGCAGACAAAGTCTGTGCCTGCAATTATAGTTATAAAACCTGGTGATGGTAGATTACCACAACCAGCCGGTGGCTACTCAAATATCACCAATAGAAATCCCACTGGCGCAAGCCCAGGGGGAGGCCATTCCTATGGTGGAGTGGGCCCTAAAGCCTATAGGTAGATGGGCTCTTCTGGAGCCAACCAAGTCGTGCCGAGATCCTCCACAGCCAGCAAAGTTAGAATATGTATCAGCTTACTGTCCATGGTTTCATCCTCAGATGTGCCGAAGGAAATAAAGCTGTTCGCAGCTGACGAGTGCCGCTGATCCTCATGTGTGAAGCACACAGGAAAATCGAGGTTTGGAGTAGAGTGAAGCACAAAGGAACTGCGCCGTTGTGGTTTCACTCAGGCCCAGTGTAATAGCCCCGCTGGTATGCGGTTTCTTTCTCCTAGGGCAGAAAGGAAGCCGGAGAGCAGAGCAAGGAGGACTGCCTTCATTAAATGTGGCGATCCACGAGTGGAGAAGGCGAGACTCATGTTCTCGCAGTGAGAGCGTGCCATCTCCGTGAGCTCAGCCCAGACAAACGACGCACTCACTGTGCCCATCTGCATTGTGCAGGGGTTTCCTAGATGAGCCACACTCATGGTGTAACATTTGCAGCAATATAAATCAGGCTTCAGTATCAGAGTAAAAAGGGGTTTCCCTAATAAGCATGTCAAGGCAACGGGAGAGATTATTCGAAAGGGAACTGAACGCTACACTGCTGTTACCAGTCAGTTGTTCTGTTGGGTTAAAGAAATTGCTTTGATAAGGGTGAAAGACACAGAGTTGATTCGGTATGGCAGCGCTGTGGGTGAAATCAGGGTGAGTTTTAATGAGTTTTAATGTGCTGATGCAAAATTAATGATGTTATGTAACTTTAGAGGAGTTTTGTAATTAACAACACATGCTGCTAATTTAGAGGTTCTCAAGGAGTAGTGGCCCCTTTTCTCTCTCTTCATTCTCTTCTTCACCTTCTATCTGGAGTGAATGCATATACATCTGTTTTTAAGGGCTAGTTCACACAAAATTTACAATTCTGACATGAATACTCAACGATTACTCATCTTGTTGTACATGTTCAATATTGGAAGGTGGACCAATAGCTTACAAACTCACTCAACAAGGAGTTCAAATACTTAATGAAGTAATACAGACATATAAACTGCTCTCTGAATGTAATAGAGAAGTTCTGAATGATTTTTTTAATGTGAAAAGTCGTCTGTTTTTGTTACAATACAGAGCCTGTAAAATCTCTTAAATGTGTCTTTAACAGCTGGAGGTGTTGCAAGAGGCAAAAATGATGATCCCTGACTGCCATCGTCGTTTAGCCGTGGCCCACGCTGACCTGGAACAACTGTTGGTGAGAATATGAAGCGCACAGTGTTTCAGGTGTTGACCTACCTGAAAGGTTTGAACTCGGCAGCACAATTCAAAAATTAGTTACCCAAGAATATACATTTGGTCAAAATGTCATCCAAGATGTAGATGAGGTGTTTTCACACTGCAAAATGGGTGCTGTCAGAATGAGTCCAAACATTGATAGAAATATCACAGTAATCCATAAATAATCCACACCAACATGTGTGCTTAGAACTTGATTATTTTCTCTTAACAGTGATTGATCTGTGCATATTTCTCTATTGATTTCAACAAGATGATTTTTTCATAGGAGGTTGAAGTTAAAATCATTTAAATGATGGACTTGTTTCTCAAAAATGCATAGTATTTTGCTTCCCATGATGTTAATTGATGGGCTTTAGTGGTGTGGATTTTTTGAGTGATGTTTTTATCAGCTGTTTGGACTCTCATTCTGACGGCACCCATTCACTGCAGAGGATCCATTGGTCAACAAGTGATTGAATGCTGAATTTCTCCAAATCTGTTCAGATGAAGAGACAAACTCATCTACATTTTGGATGGCCAGAAGTTGAGTTAGGATAGAAAAGTTTTTCATTGTCTGAATATTGGCTGCACAGGAGTATATTTTTGTGTCCAAGCATCTCCCAGGTGTTTGGATCTGTGCTAAGCACAAGACATGATTGCAGGTTTATGTGTGTGAGGGAAAATGTCTGTTCGTGAGAGATGTACAGGGGAGATGGTGTGCCATCCGCTTCCTGTTTGTTGGCATTTAGAGGAAGTGAAGGATTACAGGTCACATTAATTAACAGCAAACAAAGCTGATTGCACAGTTCAAACAGCTTGCTGCGACAGCCTCTGTTTGGGTTTCAATAAAAATGTTTCCTATTCCCTCTATATTTTTGTGTCAGAGTAAAATTTACCGTGAGCCGCAGCAGCTCATTGAGGCTCCACACTCACACACACACACACACACACACACAGTCCTGTGCTGCACTCATTCAGTTCATTAGTAATGTTGTCACGGCAATGGCCTCCATAGAAACCGTCGTCGATCGATTAGCATTGATATGACCTACTCCTCTCACTGCCTCCATTACATTTTCTCACTGTGTTAGGTGCGAGTGTGTTTGTTTGTCTGAGGTGCTGTGTGTGTGTGATTTATCTGACAGGTTTACTGAGTGGATTAGCTGTTTTTGGTGAGGTAGTTAGTCTCTTTCATTGTTACTGTGATCTGATTTACTAACTCTAACTGGTTGGAAAGCTCCCAGTCTCTAGTCTTCAGCTTTGAGTTTATTCTGTCATTTAAGGCAGTTGAAAACCAAGATTGTTGTTTATATAAGTGGAAATATTTTGCTAAATGTTTTTATATTGACTAAAGTGATGCAGTGGATTTTGAAATCTGAAGTTTGGTATAATTCAATTACATTTATATAATTTATGGTTTAAAAAAAAAAACACACATTGTGATTTTAAATTATTTCTGTATTTTAGATTAGAAAGAAATGTGTAATAGGTATAGTAGTAATTATGATCAGTTGATTAAATTAATAAAACCAATGCTTTTATTGTATTGTAAATTACAAGAGTTGTAAGATGCATCACTTTCTTCATGTTATTTGTTCATTATTCATGTTTTTAATTAACCAGATATTACTCGCACTTATTAAGACTCCAGATTGGGTGCAGACGATGACTTGGAATTATTTTTATTTTCAGGAGACAGAAGAGGAACTGGCTGAAATGGAAGAATACAAGGAGGCCAGAACTGTTTTAGAGTCAGTCAAGCTGGAAGGATGATGGACACAAACGAATAAACACCCACAGACGCTAACGTACACACAGACATCCCAAGTCCATTCCATTTGTTCTGACCTGTTTAGTGTTTCAGACGCAATGCGAGATGTTTACTGATTGCTTATGTTTGGATTTCAATGATTTTTGTATTGATTCATAATTTAACGACAATTTTCTTCCTAGAATTCTGTGATCAAATGCACACAATCGTGAAATAAAGTTTCTTTATACTATTTCAATCCCTTTTATTTATTTTATTAATGTGCAGATAGACCTTCATGCGCCTAGTCAGTATTTAATAACACTTTTTTTGTTCAGCTCTATATCTTCAGTCCATTATAGTGTTACTTTTTTTAGATTAGACCTTCACCTGCTGTGGGAAGGGAAAAATTGACAAGTCTTTGATTTCATGTTAACATTTCACATTTATTCCTGCTGCAGGTATGTGTGACTATATAAAGCTAAATTAATATGTGAGACACTGGCCTTGAGTTTTGATATAAGATGCCATATGCTTTCCCTTCTCATAGGACTGCAGTAATTAATGCAGAATTTGAACCTGAATGTCAGTCACGTGGGCAGGCTTTGCTTTCCTGCATGCAGAGGGAGACAAGTATAGCATGAAAAACTAATATGTGATGAGAATGTATTTCCAGCTCTCCTGAAAGGACACTGACCTCCGCTGGCCAGATTCTCTCATGCAAGCACGTGCCCACGGATGTAGCTCGCCTGCACGTGCTTCGACCTATTTGCTGGATAAATTGCAGTTTTAACATAATTACATCATTTGAATTCTGCGTGTATTTTGTAGGCTATGAATGTCCATGAATATTAGGTAATGGATGGTTATATCTGATCCTCTGGTAGAGATTGCATCAAGCTTTTCGCATGTTTCTCAAATATTGCAATCAACATTGTAAAGGTAAATGCATAAATAACATAGTGCTTTCTTCAATGCATTTTATCACATAGTTCAGAATTTATTTTACATAATTATTATGTGATATAAAATGCATGGAGCAACTCTTCAGAAGTCTGTATGGTTAGGTTATGTATTGTTTTTCTGTTTAAAGTGACCCCCAAAAAACTATTTGGACAGTCAGACCCTAAACATGAATGTTGTTGCATTCAATAACAAAGTAAAACGTAGAAGTGGCATTTATGTTTAAGATGGCATAATCACAGTTTTCAAGCAATACATTTAATAATGTTATGTTTTAGTCAAATTATAGATATACTGTTTAAATAAAGACATTATGTGGCGTTGCACTGAGTTGTTCAACTGTTGTCCTGTGGTGTTTCCTCAAAGACAGACAACTGAATAGATTTCTGTCATGTTCTTCCCACAATCGCGTTTCCTCTTAAGTCTATATAGTTCCGCCTAATTCGGTGTGTTTTAAAATGTGTTTTTGAAAGCCGAAGCAGCAGATGAATTCGGGTTCCATTTGGCTTGGTCTTCATTCTACAGATTTCGATAATTACCGGGTTCACCCCGAAGCCTCATTATAGCGCTAATGAGGCGCCGCCACTCCGTGACACCCAACCGCTCCATCTCGTTAAGGAAATCGCTCTTCAATGCTGATTATTTTATTTGGAGGCATAATTATATTTCTTTCGGATAAATCACGGTCTAATCGAGTCCGTTCGGAGGGCAGAGCCTAATTGGAGCATGAGATGCGGCGACGGGCGCGCGCTACCTGAGCCTGCAGTGCACGCGCGACCGGAGGAACCGAGCACCTGATGGATTCGGGGGTGGGGGGATTCTTCATCACCCTCTCCTCCTCCTCCTCCAGCTAAAACACAACAACTTATTACCTTTAATCCCCCGACTGTCACCGTATCACCTGCACGAAACAAGAATCGAATTTGTTAAACTGGCATTTCTGCAGATGGACGATCGATTTTCTCTTTAGAATCCTCTAATTGAGTGAATATAGACGCCCCGTGAATCACATTCCGCCGTGGAACTGCACGCGCGAGGAAAGAGGGCGTTGTGCTGCACGTGTGTGGGTGTGGAGCAGGTTCTGTCTGTTGTGTGGACCTAATGTCCCCCACACGCACATTAAGACCTAACATCACTAAAGATGTTTTAATGGAAATCTGAAAATGCAGAAAGAAGTCAGTGTGTATTTGCGTGTCATTAAGAGTAAAATAGCCTAGCTGAAAATGAATCACATAAAGTGGCTAATTTACACGAAACCTCGTTAGAGAGAAAAGTGGCATCAGATATTTTCCCTACAATTAATAATAACAATAATAATATAGTTTCCAGAATAATATTCTAAATTATTGCTTCCGTTTTTATTAAATTAGAATATCAATAATAATATAAAATATATTATTGATATTCTAATTTCATAAAAATTGCAGTTAGTGGGAATATAAATATGCGACTTTTTTATATTTACATTTTATTATTTTTTAAAAACAAGCCATATTATTATTATTATTATTATTATTCCAGGGACATCATTTTCCTAATCTGCAGGAGTATAGACTACTTATTATAAATAAATTGCGCAATAATAAACAATTATGCAATTAACTAAGAATGCGATTTTGTCAAATTTTGGAGGCAAAATAGCTGAAAATCTGAATAAATCTGACAAAGCCTCCTCCAAAAAACTTGTGTACCACTGTTTAATGCGAAAAGATGATTTTGAGGTTTTGGGTGTTTTATATGGTTGTTTTAATTGTCAGGAATCATTTAGATTTTAATTTATTCTATATGGGTCATGATATAGCCTTATCTATAATAATATATTTTTAATATAGAAATTGGTTTGGGTTGGTGATTATTAGTCTGTATTTATGACTGGCCTTGTGTTGACGCGTAAGTAAACGTGTTTGTGTGTTGGTGGAGAATCATGTAGCCTATGTTTGGAAATGTGTCCTGTATGTCAGCGCGCGGGTGGGACAGATGTGATGGTGGATATGAAGGCCATGAGATGGTGAGTCAAACAAAAGGCTCTCTGAAAATCCCTCCACAATGAGGAGGGAGGGAGCAACATTCTCTCAGCTCCAGACCGCGTTCGGAATTACATTTGTTTTTCTTGTGATTTTATTAAAAGTCACTCCTCATCTCCAGAGCGCGTGAAAATGTCTACTTTCCACTCAGATGCGCCGCATTAACTTGCAGGGCGCGAGTTTGTTTGTTTGTCTATTTTTATTTATATGCAGTTGAAGATTGATGCGAGCTTGTTATCGCTATCTGCTGGGAGAGAGAGATGCAACTCAGCTTTGCTTCTGAATCACCTCCTAAATTACTCTCTCTCTCTCTCTCTCTCTCTCTCTCTCTCTCTCGTCTCACAGTATCACTGATGCATAACTTTTGTATTCCCTGCGCACAAAGGACTTGGAAAATAAGTAAATATTATAAATGTGTTGTTGTTATTATTATTATTATTATTAAGAAATTAAATATGATGCATATTAAAGTTAGATTTTTTTTATTACTTTTATAACTTTTAAATGTTATGCGAGGTTAGTGTAACGAATGTTTGTTTTGACTTATTTACTTTATAAATAAGTTCACTTATTTATCCATAGATAATAATATGAATAGATTTGTTATTAAAGAAATTCCATACTATATATATATTAAAGTTGTAATATGGTATTATAACTGTTTGTCTTAACTTCATGCTAATTATTCCAGTATATGAGAATTTGACAAATGTTTTAAACGTCTTTGAATTTATAATTAGATAAATTTTTTTGTGAAAAATTACTTTCAGTTTGGTAAAAAAAGAAAAAAAAATCTCTGATTATCTGTTGTCCTAATTGTTTGGTGATACAGTTACAAATATTATATATTTACATTTATTAGTTTTGTGTGCGTGTTGTGTACACCATAATGTAGATATATTATTTGCATTATTATTTGCATTATTAAACGTTTTGTAAATTGATAAATTGCAATACTGTGTATTTTATTTGTATGATTTTTTTCTATAGGTTTTTATAGTGTTTATTTCTGAACTTTAATTATGAGCACCACCTTTTGCTGCAGCTCAGAGGACCTGAGAATTTTTTTTTTTTTCATTACTGGTGAGGTAAGGAAACAGTTGTGTATATCCCCCTCAAATGCATTTTATAAAATGTTTTGCTTCGCTTCGCGTTTCACAAATAAAGCTTGAAATCCCCTTGCTGGCTGCAGACCGGGTATTGGTGTACAGAAATTCAATCTGTACATTTTGTACGAGGTAAACAGACGGAATGAATTGCATTAGAGCAAGCCAATGTATTTCCAGCCAGCCAGTTTTCAGCCCTTGCTCCGTTTGTGTGCAACAATCTAAAACTTATTTATTAGAGAAGGGGGAAAAACACTTGATCCTACACACACACACACACACACACACTCACACACACAAAACAACAACAACAACAACAAAAACATCCGAATAAAGACCTAAGCAATCAGTAATGGGATAGAAGAATGTTAATGGAGGGTCACAGCTTGCACACTATATTTTGTTCATATTTTATGAAGTGCACGGTAGCCCTTCATTCATATGTCCCCTGAAAGCATCGTTAGGCGTCTGTCGCACTTTTAGTCGGTTAAATATGACCATGTGCCTCCAGAAGAGTGATTCACTTCTGTTTGTGCAGCTATAAAAGGACTGAGCTCTTGAGAAGTCATAAAATGAAGCGCGCTATCAATCACGCGGTAACTGTTTCACAACAAACAATGTAATGATTTCAAATGGTCGTTATTGTTGAGGTAATGCATGTGATTTTCTTCTAGCTATGATACATGAGGAAAAATACATTGAACAGTGAATGCATGTGAATAATTTGCGTCTTAAACACCAACTCTTAAAAAATAAAATAAAGGTTCTAGAAATTGTTATTGGAGAATTGTTTTTTTGTTTTGTTTTTTAGAATATGTAAACGAATTGATCTTAAAAGTTTATAACTCGTTTGATGTCTCCAAAGAAGCATAGTTGGAGTTGTTTGAATAGAACAACCGAAGAACCTTTATTTTTAAGCGTGTAGAATAAAAGTATTACAACTCCAGCAAAGATAAAACAACACAACCGCCTTCGAATTATATTAACGTCTCTGGTTTAAAGCCACATCCTCATCCCAATTCAAAAAGCCCCGTGTCTATTTCCTGGCCAAAAGCAAAGTGTGAGATGAACACAAACCCGAGATCTTCCATTACGCGCCCGGTGCCTCCTTCGCCTTCTCTGACATTTCGGATATCAAAACGCAGCGCAAGAACAATTGTTTCCAAATTGAATCCGCACTCTCTTCCTTTCCTCATTTTCAGCGAGGCATATACATTTCCCCGGCGAGTCAAGAGTCGCATCTGACCCGGCGTCTGGAAGCGAGCTCTCTTGTTCTCACCAGCAGATTGGTGGCTTGTCAAAAAAAGAGTGGAAAGTTTCTCGCTCGGACGCGTCCTTTGTGCGCGCTGAAAAGACACCATTCACTCTTGCAAATAAAGGAGTACTTTAAACCATCCCACTGACATCTGCTTAGAGTCTTGTTTGCGCTGGTTGTCTGATATTTTTCACCGGCTCCGTGTGTGACAAAAGCTATTGTGTTAATTGGTGTAAATGCAGGTTCGTTTATTGCTGGTTAGACGGGATGCACTGGCACTCGAGTGTTCTTTGCATGAAATAAATCAAGTTAATTTGGGGCAATTGGATGAAAAATCAATGCAACGAATGCAATTTGTCAGTGTAGAGTGTTTAAAGTCTAAATGTATCTATTTTGGTGCGAAAGTCCTCGCACTCCCCCTTTGCTTTGGTGGGGGTTCCCTGTGTCTGCGCGCATCAGCCCTGGTCTGGAAGCACATTTTTGACTCTGACTTTCCACCGAATTATGCACCTAATTTGCTCACATATCATTTACTCCAAGTTCCTCCCGCCGTGACAGTCGGGCCTAAACACTACTAAATCAGCCCTAATTTATACTGATCTCGCTAATAATCGTAATAAAAAGCTTATAGATTTGGCACTAATTACATAAAAGCCTAATGATGTTGAAAATTACCCTGGTTTGAGATATATGGCTAATCTAAACTTTGTTGTTGGCTGCCCCGGGCTACTAGAAACATTAGAAGAGGTTCACTTCGTCTCCAAAAGGCGAGAGCTGGACATGGCACGACAAGAACGACTAACTAACTAACGATTTAGTGACAAAAGTCGAAAATCTTGAGGAACTTTATAATTAATACGCGAGACCTGCTGGCGAGATTTTATTATTATTTTTGGATCTAAGGGACAAGCATAAAAACCAAGCAAATGAGTCCATATCATAAAGAGAGCACGGTTTGATCGTTTAGTCCAGTAATAAACTTGGGGAAGCCATTACTAAACCATATGGCTTTGATAAGGATGACACGTTTATATAACAATACTTTAATTCGCTGTTTCTCCTTAAATAATCAGGTCCCCATCAATGACTCTGGCACCACGCTCAATTAAACTAGCTTCTCGAAGAGCTTTCTGAAGGAGGTCATTTTAAAGGTTGTAATTTGGGAGTGGGGATCAAAAAACGAGGAGAAATGAAGTTGGGAGGGCAGCAAGAGAGTCTCTCGCGCATCTGACACCTCCAGGCTTCAACGCTGATTGGCTCTCATTTGAAGGAGCTCACGGGTTCATTCAACTATTAAGCGCCTCCCAGTTCCTCTAAAGGACATTATAATGCAAGGAACCTCCTTTTTAACCACAAACCGAATTTGCTTTCATTTAGGCCATATATATTTTTTAAATAGTTTAAAGTCATAGAGATTTTTTTGGAAAAGCATTTCGCCCTGGAGCGGTGCGCGATGCTTTCGCACGCCGACCTGCTGGATGCTCGCCTCGGTGAGTTGTCAACGCCAAACTCCGGTCTGCAACTCTACTGTAAGCTGGAGGACTCTTCTCATCTAAATCAAGCAGAGAAAATTGACAATTTGTCTCGTATTTTATCTTAATTCGATTTAAGCGAACTAATTCATTGGAAAAGTAATCATTATTATTATATTACGCAGTAATTTGATTTAGTCGTTTTCCCAGATATTGAGTGGAATCAAATGGAATTAGGTTTTTTAAAAGATGACATTGTTGTGAGCTAGTTTTTCACCTTTATATGCATTTATGTCTGTATAATGACTAATAGCAAATGGTAGTTTTTGCATAAGAACAGTGCTTGCTATGACTGTCTAGAAAAAATGATTTTCTGCACTAATACTTCTCTTTTTCAGCAGTGCTTGGTGTTGATTTTGAGCTCACTCAGCTTTGACCTGTTCTCAATGTTTCAGGGATGAAGGATGCCGCGGCTGAGCTTCTGGGTCACAGGGAGGCATTGAAATGCAGGCTGGGCGGCGGCGGAACTGACCCGGGCCACCCCGGAGAACTCGCCCCGGTCTCCGATGCAGTGGAAGGGGCCACCCTTCTCCCCGGAGACGATATCAACAGTGCTGGATCCAATCCGCCGGGTGTAGCGGTAAACAGTAAGGAACAGGAGAAGCAGCAGCAGCAGAACCCCACCCAGTCCGGCGGCCAGCAGAGTCAGAGTCAGAAACAGAAACGGCACCGGACTCGCTTTACTCCGGCTCAGCTTAACGAGCTGGAACGCAGCTTCGCCAAAACCCACTATCCGGACATCTTCATGCGCGAGGAGCTCGCGCTCCGGATCGGCCTGACGGAATCACGCGTGCAGGTGAGTCCGATGGAGTCTGAACCTGCACAAGTTTCGGATTGCTTCATTGCATTATTATTGTTGTACCGTCATTAACATTGTATTTATTTTGTAAAATACATATCAGATATTTTCATAACAAAATTTGGCGTTGTTGTAGGCTGCAGTTATAATGCTTGAAATTAAAATGGTATCGATGCATCCAAAGCACTATATTAAGCTCTAAACTAAAGCACTAATTATTATTATTACTCAGATTATATTTTATATAAAATGCATTCCAAAAGAATATTTAGAAAGATAATTTAACTATATATAAACTGATTTTTTTCCCCCAAATACTAATGGTTATTATTAAAAATTACGAAGTTTAACGAAATTAAAACGCCTTGTATTTTAATTTTAAGAAGACTATTTTTTATTATAAAGAGAATGTGCATTTCTGTTTGTTTACAAGAGTTTGTCGATAAAACATAAGCATACAAATCATTGCATAAAAATACTGTAATTGTTTATGAAAACGCTCTTAAATGTGGTGGAAATACCTCTGAACGAGCTCTATCGTCAATAAAACAATGAAAAAAAATATTTAGAAATAACATCTACAAACCTGTTAAATTCATATTAATATTCGTGGTGTTTTAAGTGAGACAGCGTGTCCTGTTTATAATTTTTATTAGTAGTTGCTTATGTTTCTCATTTAGTTTCACAGTTATAATAACACAACAGTATATTCATCCAATCTCTCGAATCTCTTGCTTTATCGCTTCCGTGGAGCTTTAAGCACTACCATATAGGTTTTAGTATTATAATTATTATTATTTTTATTGCTGTTACAGATTACTAGGCCTATTTGTATTTGACTTGTGCTACGTTTCTACAGCAATTTTCTTGGCTCTTGAAAGTGCGCCCATTTAAACGCGGAGAGCTTTTTCATGATTATTTTATTGATCAGGTCATCTTCCTTTTACAATACCATTATTGTTATCTCAGCCATTGGAGCAGACCGATATCTTAATCACTTTTATAAGATTATGACTCTTGCTGCTGCTGTGATTGGTGGTCAGTCGCAAATGCAGCGGTAAATGAACCCGCGAGATAAATGTAGGACGCAATGAGCGCGCGCGGCATTCCAGCGCTCTCTCTGTGATCCATAGTGGCTCATTATAAATGTATAGCTTTTCGACTTGATAGTGCAATAAAACCAAGACCATTATTATTAACCAATTTCAGAATTATTTATAATTTAACAGGCTTATTAAGCTCAAAGCGTAAAATTATTCTGCGTAAGCTAATGACCAGGCCTGAGACTCTGTCCTAACTATTTTATTTACATAAAAAATAAATTAGTAGCATGCTGACCGTGCGGTGATCTTCTGAAACAGCACACTAGGTTTGTTGCATGAATGTTTCGCGCTCTCGTGAAATAGGTCTGTCAGCGTGCACGACTTAATGGCGAGCGCGCGGATGGTGCTCTGTCTTTTTTAATGGTATGAGAAATTGCATTTTCTTTTATCCTCTGAAGTGTAATGCATTTGAGGCCGGATTTCACGGCTGGCTGCGTGGAGTGGGAGTCGGGGATCTAATATGAACCCCTCCACATTTTTTCTCCCCTTTTCGTTGGGTCAAAATCTGCTCGTTAATCATTGTGAGCGCGCCTGATATCTCTATAAACCTGAAGGACCTCGAGAAATAAACACCGTGTGAGCCTTTTACTGCCCACGGTGGGACTTATTATGCCCTAGTGTTGTAAAATCGAGCACATAATAATAGGGCGTCTAAATATTATGATTCCTTATCATTTAAAGCAGCATTAATAGCGCCATTTAGTGATGTCGAGACGTTTATTAAGGAAATAAGCAAGAGAAAAACAAACAACAATATTGAAATAAAAACAATGGTAGTTATACAGCCAAAAGTGGTAACCTGCAATCGCTATTTCTACCTAATTTAATCCATAAAAAATGTTTTGTTTTCACACTGAAAAGACCGTGTAACAATTATCACTGAGATATTGCTAGTAAATTTCACAATTAATTACAAAGAAACGTCTAATAACACATTTCATTAAACATGCTATTTTAAATTACAGTGTAAATTATTTAGGTTGATTCAGTGATGTTAAATAATATTTTTAAACTTGAATCAAACTAGTTAATTGAGATGTTACCAATTGTAAGTTACTATTTTTTTCAGTGTCGTTTTTTTTTGATGTCACTAATAGCATGCAAACAAACAAATAATGCATCAGAATAATATTGTTCTGCTGTGCTGTGTGTTTTTGTGCAACTTAAATTCTTGTGCATCTATAAGTTTTGTGCAACATAGATTTTTGTGTATCTATATTTCTTCAGCATCCTTAAAACAATTCGTTGTTGAAGAAAGAAACCAAAACATTGATTCTTAAGAATCTGTAATATGACATAAAGAAATGTAGATACTTGTTTCAAACAAAACAAATTAAAAACAAACAGTAATGCGTATTTATTTATTGACTGCTTATTTTATTTTAGTGAACATAAATGATATTAACAAAAACAACACATCATCATAGTCACACACAATTTATCAGTGAGCCATATTGGACGCCATGTTATATTGCTGTTTTATTAAACACATCTATTCTAATGCAATGTAAGCATGTCTGACAGCTCTTTTTATTCCCTCTGGTTTCAGGTTTGGTTTCAGAACCGACGCGCCAAATGGAAGAAGCGCAAGAAGACCACCAACGTGTTTCGCGCGCCGGGCACTTTGCTGCCCACTCACCACGGCCTCCCGCAATTCCCCTCCGCGGCGGCCATGGGCGACGGCCTGTGCTCTTTTCACGCTAATGACACCCGCTGGGCCGCGGCTGGGATGCCGGGAGTCTCACAACTGCAGTTACCGCCCGCTCTAGGCCGACAACAAGCTATGGCACAGTCTCTGTCCCAATGCAGCCTGGGCGCCGGTCCTCCACCCAACTCCATGAGCCTGTCCAACATGTCCTCCAACGGTTCCGGCCTCCAGTCCCACCTCTACCAGCCCACCTTCCCCGGTATGGTGCCCGCGTCGCTCTCTGGTCCCACCAACGTGACCGGCTCGCCTCAGCTGTGTAGCTCCCCGGACACTGACATCTGGAGAGGGACGAGCATCGCGTCCCTGCGCCGCAAAGCGCTCGAGCACACAGTGTCCATGAGTTTCACCTAATATTTTGACGTGGTTCACCTCCTGTTTCTCGTCCACCGGTCATTACTGGCCCATGACGCACACGGAAGTCAAAGGATACGACTGTCCTCTTGTAAACAAGGACTGTGCGCACCTGATGGAAGTAAAACCTAAAGCATCATAGGCTGAAAAAAAGTATTTATTACGTCCTATTTATTTAATAATTTGTTATTTATTTATTAGCACTTTCTTTTTGCAAATTCAAAATGTCAGCAACCTGGACAGTAAACAATCTGCACATTTGAAATGTATTCGTTTGCATTTGAGAAACAAGGCGAGAGACGGTGCACTCGTTTTTATTACTATGATCATCGTTATTATTGAAGAAGAAATCGTTCAAAATTTAGGACTGTTTTATGAATCGTTGGAGGAAAGAAAGGAAAAAAATCTAAAAAAGAATTAAGATTATTGACTGCATGTGCCGACCAAGGTAAACAACACAACAACGGGGAAAAGTCATTTAAACGAGAAGTCTGAATTTGTTATATAATGTTATATAGGATGTTTTGTGTAGATAAAGCATTCTTAACTCGTTCCCATTCGGTCAGTTTGTGATATGTTCTAAGTTCTTGTATGTGCTTATACCAATGTAAATTTCTTAAATGTTTGATCTTCTTAACGGCTCTTTTGTTTCCTGAATAGGCCTATGTTTATAACGATTGAATGTAAATTAACGAATAAAATCATTTTCAATATGTCATTATTGACACGTCGCTTCTTCTATTCTTGGGGAACAATAGACAATGATTGGAAACACTGTAGGCTATTACTAATATAGCACATATATATATATATATATATATACATATATATATATATATATATAGCTAGCACAATATTTAACAAAGCTAATATCCATTCATAAATCCTTTTTAATTAAACATTTTCACAAGTATTTATAATTATTTTAATGTACACGACCTACTGATCTGCACTAGCCACATAATGTATGCTAATAGATATTATTGAAAAATATCATTGTGTCATCAAATCGAGTCAGTATCTCTCCCAACACTACATTTTTCTTCTCGTCTGGAGATGTTGCAGGAGTTGACATTTACTCGCTCTCTGATTGGCTCTCGGGCTCTTGGCATTATGACCTCATAGATGAGAAACCAGGGCTCAGCCAAACACAACCAAGAGCGCGCCATCACTGTCTGTCTTCAGACCACTGTGAATGCGATGATAATACAGTCATGTAGCTAGGCTGTATTGCACAACTAATGCTGGATGAAATAATTATTCAAACATCCATAACGCAAAAATACAAATACAATCAAGAGATTTTTATTATTATTTCGCTACGTATATTACCACCGAAATATATAGCTTAATAATAATAATTCAAAATAATAGGTCATCATGCCTGTAAAATAACAGGTTATCATACCTGCATGATAATAATAATAATAATAATTAATGATCATTGATTTAATTCCCAAAGACGCATATTTATGCTGATGTATATTGGAATGATCTGCATTAGTTTAATTAATCAAATTTGGTTATTAAATCATAATGCAAGAACACTGTTAGTTGCGTTTATATGTCAGATCTTCAGGCCAAATCAGCCTATATGAGGTTAAAAGCGATGAGGCATTGCACATTATGGGCTATTATCAACACTGCCTGAGCTCTGCAGTCTTCCAGTTAGTGTTTAAAAATCTTTAAATTTATAAAACGGAAATGGCTCTGCTGCTTGTTTGAACGTGTAATAGTGAGAAGGCAGGTTGTGTTTTTGAGCGCGCGCATCTAAAAGAGAGATCAGGTGATATGAACGGATGTGCTCCTTGCAAACAGATGCGAGGTGATATTACCTAAATATTATAATTTGTCTCAGTACCTGCTCAGTTAATTAGTATGTGGAAATTCGAAGGCCGTTCCTCGTTAGCTAATTTGTCACACGCTGACGAGAGAGGCGCACGTTGACCCTCCACAATGCATTGCGCGAGAGAGCCGAGCCGAGCAGAGAATGTGGCGCGGAGGACGCCTGCTTACCTCCAATCCATCTCCCGCAAATAAATGAAATCAGTCAATAAAGCATCGGAGGGTGAATATAGCTCTCTCTGTCTGGCTTATGAATGAGAACTCATTAATTTTCCAGGCCTAAAATGTGCGCGCGCTCATGTGAACGTATGAGAGATACAGGCATGTAGAGAGAGAGAGAGAGAGAATAGAAAGCTGAGTTAGGGTCTGCTCTTTAATCAGGAATAGCCTATAGTAGCCCTTTCTGAATTATATATGCAAACATGCAAACATACTGGGTAATGTATCCCATAATGCAATAAGCTCAACTTGAATTTCCATTTCCACTGAATTTCCATTTCCACCATGATGAATGAAATCAAGATCAAAAAAATAAATAAAAATTCTTGACTCATTTGTGCTGACTTCCAAATGTTGAGATTTATTTCTGCTAAATAATCTCTTTTTATTCCGATATGATATCTGGGCACCATATGCTGAATTAATTAAATATACTGAGGTCATGGGAGTTTTTTATGTTTAAAAAATATGTAAGGCTATTTTGGTTTGTTACTTTTTTTAAACAAACACACACACACACTAACCATTGCAATGACAAGCAAAAAAGAAGAAGAAGAAAAAAAGTTGTCATGTTGTTGTTGCTATCATTGCATCTGAAATCAAATGAATAAAATCAACCCTGCTATACAGTGAGCATAAAACTGTATGCCAGAGTAGAATGTTTGAATTCACAGTATTCCAAAAACAAAGTACCCCGCTAACTTACTGCTTCCACTCCAATTTGGAAGTGCACATCTGAAAGACACTTTACTATTCCATGGAGCCACAGGAGAGGATTTATGAATGGCGACACTTGTTGATCATGTGATAGTAACAACAGTATGTCTGGATTTAATAGGCCTACTATCCATATTCAGATTATGTAGAACATACTTTTTTAATGGTCGCAAAGTAAGTTCAAATTCAAATGTAGTACTTATTCAGACATGCGAATCAGACAGTATGTCATTTCAGACCCCTCCATGAATTTGGGGATACTACATCTTACATAGGGACAGAGTAAAAAAGGAATCATATTCTTTATAATATAGCAGAAGACATGTTTAATTCCTTTTCTAAAACATACAATTATGACTTTTATTATCAGTAGGGATAATTACACATTTGGTTAATTCAAATCAATGTTTTTGTGTGTTTATGAGTTTAGCATTTCCTGTCTCCACCATGATGGGGTGTTGTAGGTGGTTGCCAGGGTGTTGCTATGCGGTTGCTAATGAGTTCATGGCTGCTAGAGAATTGCTTATTGGTTTCTAGGAAGTTAGGCTCATACTGTTTTCAAAAATGCATGTGCAACAGTGATTCAGTGTCTTGCACTTGCATTTGCTTGGTAGGCAAAAAACATACACACAAATCCCCTGAAGTGCTGCTGTAGTATGTGTGTGTATAAAGCAGAATTTAGTGTGTGAGTAATACAGGAGGACAGGGTGGTGTGGTGCTCATAAACGAGTTTGTCTTCTCTACTCTGTCTCTGTATGGGAAAGCCTTATTGAACATCACACGCATTCCCCTGACAGTTTATAGCTGAAATCAGCACCTTTTAGAATAACCATCTATTCTGCTCTCGCCGGATGGACAGAAGCAGAGAGACGAGAGGAGAAATGAGAGGGAGAGAGAGAGGGAGAGCAGGACGATCTTCCTCGTGTCCTGTTCTCTCTCTGAACTGAGAACAGATTTTGTTGAGTCTGAAAAGTTTTCATTGTTCATGTCTGACATGATGTTCATGTCCACTATAATGACCAGATGCTGTGTGTTTTAAATATTTGAGAACATAAAACGTAAGCGCTGCATTGAAATCCCCCTTCTTCTTTTTTTTTAATCATTTCCATAACTTTCTGCAAGTATGTGCTAATTCAAATGTGTTCAGACTTTGTTTTGTATATAAAAATCATTATTACTATTTTTCTTTTTAAAGTTTTGAAAATGTCATGACTTCAAAACTGACAGTGATGATGTCATTGTAATATTTACATTCTGAATAAAGGCCTGTTCAAACCAATAACTTTATAGACCTGTCTATAGACCTCATGCGCCAGAGACACAAGCGTGCAGCCAATCTTGAATTAGCAGGTGAAGTAGATTTACTTATTGTGGAGTTAACAAAAGTTATCATGAGCATTGTAATGTTTGAAGTGGATATCATAACAAATGTCAGTAGACCTGCTTCATTCATAAATTCCTTCATGCTTAGGAAAACACAAACCTGAAGACAGAAAACAATGTGCATGCTGAAAAGGGGCGGGACTACATAAAGTCTAGCGTCCACAGCAGCCCATGACATCATGATCCTTTCTTTTCTAATTTACCGAGGTCTGTCGCTTTAAATGCTGGCGCTGATTCTGATTGGCTGACAATGTTTTAATTGTTCATCATCAGCTGAGAGGGAAAAAAAAGAGAGATTACAGCGATAATTATGGTGAGGACATCTATAGCATAAGGCCCGTTTACAACTAAATAAACAATAACTATATTAGTGTTCACGGCAAGGCAAGTTAAGGCTGTAATTTTATTGTTTGCTGCTTTATATTGTTAAGTTCAGGGGACTCTGATTGGCTGTCAATGTTTTTATTGTTCATCAGGTGAAAAGTAAAGTTCAGAGGTGATTTAAAGGATAGTGTTGTGTCCATATCCTAAGACCTGTGATGTAGACGTTTCTATTATAATTAGAAAATAATTACAACTTTATAGCTTTTTTTCCTTTATTATTCTTTATACATACTGAATTATGGTTGGTTATTACGTTTTATATTTATTTATCCATTTATACACCATACTGCTGAGTTTTATAATAATAATAATAATAATAATAATAATAATAATAATAATTATTATTATTATTATTATTATTATTATTATTATTATTATTATTATTATTATTATTATTATTAATATTCAATACATATTGAATATAAATATAATTAAAATTAACTTTTTTTGCTGCTTTTGCAACATTTGCATTTTCTTCAGGAGATGTGAATGAACTTTTAATTGTCAACATTTCTCTCTAACCTTATCCTTACTTTAATTTGTCGTGCATTTGGACTGTTCTGTTGCAGCTTGTTCAGATAGTTGCATCTCCCTCCGTCTCTGCTCCCTCCCCTCTCTCTCTGCCCTTGAGTTTTTCTATTACCTTGTGGAAAGCACCTCGCCTGGCGTGACAAGCGCAGCGGATTGACACTAAATCAGAAATCAACGCTAGAGCTCAGCATGAAGGTCACACTCGCTCACACACGCGTCTCTATCTGAGAACACACGTTTCGCTCATCTCTCTCTCTCTCTCTCTCTGTGTGTGTGAGGGTGGGGTCATGAGGGCCCAGTGGGATTTTGAGAGGGGCCACATCTCTGTAAAGTGAGGTGATGGTAATCCTCAAATAATTCCTGAGCATACACACATAGAGCCCATCACTCTCTCATTCTTTTGAAGACCTGAGGGAGAGTCTGTAGTAAAAGTATTGCTTTAATGTGTTCACTTGATTAGTCAGTATATGTCATGCCATAGGCTACTGTTGCCTTTATGCGTGGGAATAATACATCTGGGAGAAGATCACAGACACTAGTGATTGAATACATTTGGCTGGATCCCTAAAGCTGTGGATAACCCCTCGTTAGTGTCTCAGACATTTTCGACCGCAACAGGGTTTTCGACTCGTTTTCGAGTCGGTGTATACTGACACCTAGCGGTGGCATGATGACCATAAAAACATAACAGTATCACGTTTTTTTTTGTATCTCTCTCTCTCTCTCTCTCTCTCTCTCTCTCTCTCTCTCTCTCTCTCTATATATATATATATATATATATATATATATATATATATATATAAAGATAATATAAAGCAGAATTTGACAGAATAAAAAATCCTAATATTAAGTTTTGTTTTATATGCTCCTTATTATTATTATTATTATTTTTGTTTACTTTTGGGACCTTTACATCTACAAACCAATAACCAACACCTCCAATAAAAGATACACTGTAAACCTTTGCTATTTTTCGCTTCGAAAACACTGCGGGTCACGTGTGTCCCCTGGAAGCTTCCGTAGCTAGTCACATGAGCGCAGCAGATTGTTTGTAGTGAGCAGCTGATATGAGGCTGTCATAGAGCAGAGACAAATTTAGCCGAATATACTGTCAGAAAGATGATTTTATATGAACATTTTCCTTCGACGGTCATTTGACCTGTTTATCTGCTCTAGCTGAAGCATTCTGGATCTAAAGCAGAGCACACCGGCGCGGAACTGATACATTGTGTCAGAAGTGACGTGTGAAGCGTTCTGTCAAACAAAACGTGTTTTAATGTTTCTGTGCGTCACAGATGTAAATGTATTCCTTTAGAGACTGAATTGACGCGACTGGTTTAGTGTTTTAATAAAGACTCTTCACATCAGGGATATCAACAGAACCCACCGCGCGTCCCTGCCAGCCGGTTTCGCAACATGCAGCTACACTGATTTGTCTTGTGATTTGATTGCACACAAAATCAATTGGTTTGCATGTAAATTCAGATGCTTTTTTAAAAGAACAACATGTTGCGGTGGATTCTGGGAGGTCGGGAAGCGCAGGGAACAGTGGAGGTGAGTACAAGCCATAGTAAAACACACACACTCTATCTATCTATACAGCCCAAAAAAGACAGTAAAAACCTAAAATAAAAACCAACAGCATTTAAACTGAAAATAATTACATTTTTGTTGATGTGTTTAGAAAAATGCCTGTAATGACACCCAGTTAATGCAATTTAAAAGTCACTTAGACTCCAGTTTTGTGGCATGGCCTATGTGCATGTTATGGCCATTATTTACCAATAAGCAGAGGATAAGAAGCTCGTTTCAGTGTCCAGTTCTCTTAAAGACTGGGTCTTGTAGTTGCAGGAGTTCAGTACATGTATCAGAGAGAGACAGGGCGATGCAGTCGAGCAAACAGTCATTTCAGCACATTCTGAGCTAGATTGAAGCAATGATTCGTTTGTCTGTTATATTCTGTTCGTGGGCAGAAGAGTGCAGCGCTGTTCATTGGGGAGGAACAGCCCAAAAACTGTTTCACGGAGATGCAGGTGCTGAAAGGACACTTTGACATTGTTCGATTTCTGGTGCAGATTGATGACTTAAGGTAAGCAATCCTCTTCTTCTGCCTCTGACCAGTGATTGACAGCTAAGACTGAGCCAGATCCTCTCCAAAAGCAAACTTACAGAGCGTGACAAGAGCTTAATCATCACAGCTTGAGGGAGTTTGTGTGTGTGTGTGTGTGTTTGTGTGCACTTCAACATCAACTTGATAGTGTCCATCAGCTCGAGGCCTGTCCATATTAAATGCCTCTGCATGAAAACATCTGCACTGGAGGCTTTCAGAAAGCTCATGTATGTACAAACACGCAGTGTAAGGCAGGGCTTATTTTGACTGAAGTGATTGAGAAGAGCGAATGGAAGTGTGTGTGTGTGTGTGTCTGTGTGTGTGTTACGGCTGGCTGCTCCTGATGATCTCCGTGCAGGCGGAGAGTTTCAGGTGAGGTCAGTGTGCAGAACATCGCTGATTGCTTTTAGAGCCCCGAGTCCTGTTTCTCTTCTCCTGTCCCTTCCATACTTCCTGTGTCTCATCCCTTTATCACAGTTTCATTCTCCTGTTCTTCCTGCGGAAGATTCGTTTCTGAGCTCAAGAGGTCAAAGGTTATGTGAGAATCACGCGATTGTTAAAATCCAATCAGTGAAAGAGATCTGTCATAGTGTGGGCGATGTTATATTTTGGGCTTTATGCTTTCGTTTGTTTAAACATTAAACTGGTTAATGGAGGTTTTACCCAACATCAGTGTGTTCTGTGATTGGCAGGTTTGCGTCTGCAGGTGACGATGGCCTGGTGCTCATTTGGAATGTTGAGGTGAGCAGAACAGAACTTTATGAATATGCTAATCACATGTTATTGATATGGTAAATGCATAAAATGGGTCTGAGGTCAGCCTAGTTGATACCCTTTTGGCAAAAGTGATTTTAACATTTTTATTACTAAAACTAAATATAATCAAGAACTTTGTTTTTTTTTTTTTTTTTTTTTGCATTGAGGCAACGCAGACTTCAAAAGCCTCATGTAGTGGTAATTAATTTATTTTAAATAAACATGATAAATATAATTTTTATCATTGATAAAATATGAGCTATCTCTCTCTCTAAAATGTACTCATATTAGAAATATATTTACATTTACATTTACATTTACATTTATTCATTTAGCTGACGCTTTTATCCAAAGCGACTTACAATTGCTATATATGTCAGAGGTCGCACGCCTCTGGAGCAACTAGGGGTTAAGTGTCTTGCTCAGGGACACATTGGTGCCTCACAGTGGATTCGAACCCGGGTCTCTCACACCAAGGGCATGCGTCTTATCCACTGCGCCAACCCCACCCCAATATTAAAAACATATATTGTCTTATAAGATGAACTCTTATACACACACACACACACACACACACTTATATAAGATATTTTATTTATTTATGCTATACTATACTATGGAATTTTATTTTCACAATATATTATATGTATATAAAAAAGTATGATGTATTTATGAAATGTGCTCAAAATGTTTTTAATAAGTATTTTAAACAAGTTAATTTTTAAAACATAAAATTGTAAACATACACATATGCATGCATGTATGTATGTATGTGTGTATATATATACACACACATACATAATGTTTAAGAATAATTACACACACACACACACATATATGTGTATATATATATATATATATTTGTAAACATGGAAAGATTTATGATATTGTGTGTATTTATTGTATTTTGGAGGGGGCAATGCCTCAAAATATATTCAAAATATAATTTCATACATACTGTATGCTTGCGACAAATATATATGCTTGATTCAGTTATTGATATTTCATATATTTTGAAATGGGTTTATACTGTTAATTAAATAGTTAATTAATACTATATTAATAACATTAATAAAAAATGTTAGTCATAATTATGCTCTGCTGTTTTACCGTATACTGTGTGACCCCAACACTCAATATAAAAGCAAAACCAGCAGCATTTGTTTGTGTGTGTGTGTGTGTGTTTCAGACTGGAGAGTGTTTGTTTGTGTTGCGCGGTCACACGCAGCAAATCACTGCAATGACATCATACACCTTCATCAGAGGAGGAACCGCACACACGGCGCTCATCACCGCATCATCAGACCGCACGCTCAGTGTATCCTTTACACATTACACACACCTCTGCTGAAGTGTGTGTGTGTGTGTTTAGTGTTGAAGCTTTCCCTTAATTCTCCTGCAGTTATGGGATCCAGATTCAGGGAACCGAGTGCAGAACATTTCTGATCTCCAGTCCTCAGTGAAGGTACAGTATGTGCTATGTACAGTAGGTTTTTCCTGTTTCAGATGCTTTGGACTGTGTGTGGAAACGGGTCTGTTCCTCTTTCAGTGTGTGTAGGTGGATTTCATGTGTGTGTACGCTGATGGACGTGTCTGTTTTTCAGTGTTTGCTGGTGTTGGCTCATCTGGACGTGTGGCTCTCGGGTGGAAATGAACTGTGTGTTTGGAACAGAGACTTGGAGCTGCGGTGTAAAATGGTTCATCACAGCGATGCAGGTACACAATCCAAAACACACACACACACGCACTGATGAATAAATGGATGTCCAACCTCCGTCCGAGACCAAATACAGACTAAAACACAAGATAACAACACTAGAACACCGTGCTAATAGTTTTAGCAACTTAAAGTGACAGTGTGTAATTTCTGCAACATCAAACTACTTTCAGGAAGTCTTCTATGCTTACCAAGACTGCATTTATTTGATCAAAAATACAGTAAAAACAGTAATATTGTGAAATATATTTACAATTAAACATAACTGTTTTCTATTTGAATATATTTTAAAATGTACTTTATTCCTGGGATGCAAAGGTGAATTTTCAGCATCATTAATCATCATTAATATACTGATTTGCTGCTCAAGAATCATTTATGATTATAATAATTTTGTGGAAACTGGTACATTTTCTAGGATTATGTGATGAATGGAAAGCATTTATTTGAAACAGAAATCTTTTGCAATATTATACATGTCTCCAATGTCACTTATCAATTTAATGCATCCTTAATAAATAAACATAAACACATTTTTTACAAATTTTTTTTACTGACCCCAAACTTTTAAACAGTAGTGTATTTAAATATATTTTCCTAAATCTTCTGCTTTATTCTGAAGGCATCTCGGCCATGGTGGAGTTACCAAAGAACTTCATTGCAGCTGCCATGGATAAAGAAATTGGTAGGTAAAAAATAATTTTTGATTTACACTCACTGGTCTAGCGTAAGCTCTCAGGGTCTTCACAAATCTTCATTTTAAAGCTCTGTTCATTTATAATATCATCTAAATAGAAATGACACTCGTGTTGGAGCTTGAACTGTTTTGCTTGTAGCTGAATGAATGATTTGAAAGAGTTTCTGATGTTCCAGTGATATTTAAGCTGAACCTGTCGGGATCAGACATTGCGGTTATGGCCATGCGTCATCTAGCTGACCATCAGGACACCATCCGTTCTCTCATCCACATCAACGGTGAGATATGATGACAGTCAGTCCTCGTGCACACATCCGAATCATTTTGGATTGCGTTGAGTTTATTGTTGGTTATTATTTATCTCAGATCGCTTGTTTGCGAGCGGCTCTCATATCGGTGAGCTCATTATCTGGGATTCAGTGGATTGGACGATCCAGGCATATGAGCACATTCTGTGGGAGGAGCCAGCGAGAGACAGCCAATCAGAGTTCAAACTGAATCACCAGAAACAGATCGAGAGGTCCATTCAACACATGAGCTCAGATGGGGAGGTAAGAAACTGACCCTTCATTATAAATGATGAATTAAATCTAAATCATACTCCAGTCATCAAAAGTTGGAATAATTAAGATTTGTTATGTTTAAAAAAAGTCTCTTATGTTCACCAAGGATGCATGTATTGGATCAGTAAAAGTAGTTACAGTAAAAAAAAAGCTCTCTCTCTCTCTCTCTCTCTCTCTCTATATATATATATATATATATATATATATATATATATATATATTGTGAAATATTATTACCGTAGTTTGAAATAACTGCTTTCTTTATGAATATATTAAAAAATGTAATTTATTCCTGTGATGTGAAGCTGAATTTCCATCATCATTCCTCCAGTCTTGTCCCATGATCTTCAGAAATCATTCTAATACACTGATTTGCAGCTCAAGAAACATTTCTGAATATTATAAAAGTTGAAAACCATTTTTGCTGCTTCATATTTTTGTGGAAACTGTAACACACTATCATTCAAAAGTCTGGGGTATATAAGAAAAATAAAAAATAATCATCAAAAAATGTATGTGTACACAAAATATTTTCAGCATTGATAATATTAAGAAATGTTTCTTAAGCAGCATATTGAAATAATTTATGTGAATCTGAAGACTGGAGTAATGATGCTGAAAATTCAGCTTTGATCACAGGAATAAATTACATTTTAAAATATATTGAAATAGAAAACAGTTATTTTAAATATTTGACAATATTACTGTTTTTACTGGATTTTTATTCAAATACATTGAGCAAAAGTTTATTTTTATTTTTTACTTTGTAATTATTCCAAAATTTGGAGCACTAGTATATATCATATAAAGAGTTAAATCATGCATCTGTTAAATCTCTCTCTCAGTATATAGTGGCGGCTGTAGGCAGTGGTCTGTATGTTTATAATGTGCTGATGAAGAGTGTGGTGGCATACAGGAGGACGGCCCATGATTCAAATATCTTGCACACCATGCTTCAGCGGGACAGGTATGAAGCACACCAAAAGAATTCCTCCAAAGCATATCTGTCAAGCATCTGAAGTGTTCTCTGTCTGTCTTGTAGCTTGATGTCGTGCTCTGAGGACGGTAGTGTGAGGATGTGGGAGTTACAGGACCTCCCCCTGCCCGCCGAACCCGCCTCCTCAGGTGAGCAGGACTCATTTCAGCCTCCATTCTTTCTTTCCTCTCTCCATCACAACCCACATCCTTCATTCCCTCATTCTTGTCTTCTTTCTGAAATTAATCCAGATGTTCCAATATCATAATTCATTTGCTATCCTGTGCAGAGGATATGTGTGTGTGTGTGTGTGTGTGTGTGTGTTTAGTTGTGTTTTAGTCTAGCTGCTGTAAAATTATTTCCTGACAAACTCCCAGAACAACCATTAATATCTTGATCTGATGTTCATTAATTGCCCATAAAACAATTGCTATTAATAGCAATTTCTTTGATGGGCAATAAAAAATAAAAAAATAAATAAAAATGTAAAAGTCCTATTGAATTTTTTGAATGTTTAATTATTATTTTTTATTTAATTTTAATTTTGTTTAAAGAAGTCTTATGCTCATCAAGGCTGTGTTTATTTGATCAAAAATACAGTCAAATGTGTGACAGATTCTCATTTAAATCACTTATGACTTTTCTTTTTTATAATTCATGACTGAAAACATTTTGTAACATGATATCGATGTACCATTTACACGGTAATGCAATGTCTAATTTTATAATGGGTTTTAAAGGATGAATTTTGAGATTTTACATTTTCAGTTGATATATCATTTTTGATGATTTCTAAAATGTGATAGAGAAAAAGGCAATGAAGAAGTCTTTTTTTTAAACAAAGGTCAAAACACCTTTTATAATGTAGATTTTTGAGAGTGCACTCTTGTCATAAATTAATCTATTACTTTTCCTACATAATTTTTAACAAAACACATTGGTAAAATATATATTTGGGAGTCTCATACCTTTCTAATGATATATAGTTTGTCAAGAGATTAGATTTGTTTGTAATATAGTGAAGTAAATGTAGGCGTCCCGTATACGGGACAGGGTGACCGATAAAGGGTTAAATGAGTTTAATGCATTATTTTTGGGTGATTAGCTCATCGTCTTTCTCTTGCAGGGTTTTTTGGGATGTTTGGCACTTTTGGCAGGTCCAGTAAGCAGACAGGCCCTCCTGCAAAGAAAATCCCAGAAGTCCCTGGTCTGCGCTCGCTGGAACTGATCGGCGATCTGATTGGTCACTCTGGAGCTGTGCAGGTACGGTATGTGGGTCACAGGACATAAACCCAAGGATGCGGACGTTTGAGATTTCTCAACTAGTGGTATTGAGTGTTTTGACCTAGTTTTAGATGAAGCTTTCGATTTGGTGTGTACGAACAGTGTGTTATCAGGAGACATTGATCCTGGATGAAGCAGAGAATCATTTGAGCTGCAGTTTAATTAAAGTTTCTGACAGAGTGAAGGATGTGATCTACATACAAGTCAACTTACGCATTGATCGTCTGACATGTGCTCTGTTTCAACAGCACACCTATCACATTAGCATTACGTTAGCATTAGAAGTAAATCATATTGCATGTTTTCAATCAGCTTCAAGGAATTTTATAATGGCTTTTCTCAATGTGATTTACACATGCATATAAAAACAGTAAAAAATTAATAGTTGGTTACCTCAACGGAATGGAAGTTCTGTCAGCATTTACTTAAGTCTGAGGTGAATGAATGATGGACAATTTTCATTTTAGATGAATTGTTATTTAGGGCATGTTCAGTGTCTCAACTAAATTGCACATTCAATCTTGAAAAAAAAAATTATTCATGATGTATTATGTATAAGCTATGATTTTGGGAATTTTTTAATAAAATATAATCAGTACAGAAATAATCACAAATAAAGCTTAATTTACAAGTCAAAACATTTTTAAACAAATGTTTCAGTGGATTTTGATGATCTTAAGTTATAATATATATATATATATATATATATATAATGAATACAATATGTTTTTAGATATTATATAGAATATTATATTCATCCCTTTTCTCACAATAAAGTTCTGGTTGTTGGACAACAGGAGCCATAAGTGAACTTACAGTAGCTTTTTTAACTGTAAAAGACAGGAAGAGAGGGGTGGAGGACAGGAAAAGAGGGGCATAGAGACATCATCTAATGACCTACTGTACATGTCTATTATTAGTTGTGTGTATAAAGTGTAAGAATGCTGTAGTTCCTGTAGATGCTAAAGGTCATACTTCAACTCCCAGAGCGCCACAAGCATCTTATAACCGTCTACTGAGCCATCATGAAACACAGTTTTACTTTTTGCTTTGATTTGAAGTCAGTAATTTGTCATGTCAATCATTAATCTGAATGAGTTTCTATTATAATTCATGTTTGGAAACTGATTCCGGTGTGAATTTATCAAATGTTCATGATTTTCTTTTACACGTCGGTTTATTGCATTATTTTGGTGTGTTTTGTGTGATTCAGACGAATGCTTTCTCTTTCAAGGTTTTACATTTTTTACATTTCTAAAATATTTGTCCACACAACAATGTAAAGAAGGAAGTCTTATCATGTGGTTTGTGTTGCAGATGTTTCTGAGTTTCAAGGAGAAGGGTCTGGTCACCTGCTCCACCGATCAGCTGCTCATCGTCTGGAAGGATGGAGAGTTACAGTCTCAGCTCCGCAGTCTCGCCGTCTTCCAGAAACTGGAGGAAAACCAGGGACTGTGATGGGATCTTCAAAGCCTGATGATCCCCATCATCATCTCCATCATCTCTGGAGCTCAAAATGGTGCCTGGGTTGTGTTTTAAATATGAACACATTTCTTTGCCTTACTAACATCTGCTAAGCTTTGTCACGTCAGTGTTTTAACATCACATTGTTTTGGTATGATGTTGTGATTTTAATTTGATGGTTTTATGAAATCAGTATCTTGTAGTAAACATCTGTGACCATGTATATATTATGATTGGTGTTTTTATGTTATTTTAAAACTGAACTTTTAAAAGTGCAATGATAACATTTTACAATAAAGTCTCATTTGTTATAAATACAGTTGTTAGTTCACATTTTTGTTACTTTAGCTAGCTGAAATATATATATATATATAAGTTTTTTAATTCAGATAGGGGTTTAACATTTCTCAGTTTCATTTAGTTGAATTTGATGTACTAAAACAAAAACATTATATATGTTTAATACAGTTTGACAACTGATAAAACATTTACAAAGTCTATTAAATGTTGAAGTATTGTTCTTTTTGGTTGGTGTTTAATAGTTAACTGTTAACAGATGAAACCATGATAGTGAAGTGTTATCACTGTTTCTTGAATGTATGCTTGCTAATTTCTTAACTGACAAAACTGATTAAAAAACTAATTAAAGCTTGGTGTTTCCAGGTTAATTCAATCAAATCACTTTATTGCAATTTTTGTAATATCGTTTGTGTGTGTGTGTGTCTCACAAACACAATGGTTTCAGAGTTGGAGTGGTGTCTCCAAACAACAGCAGACGCAGAGACAGAATCAAACAGAAGTAAATAAAGCAAACAGACATTTTATGCAACACTGAATCTTTTCTTTGTACAACTGACAATACAATAAAATAATATCCTTCAACAAAACAAACCTGTTAAATGACATGAGACAAATTTTTTTTTGTTCAATAAAAAATAGTTTATATACATTTGCGCAAGGGATGATGCTAGTGTTCATCCCCTGTACTTCAAGAATACAGTATTTGGCACAAAAGCTGCACCCATCAACTCTCGTTCACCTTCACTAATGAAACAGTCTGCGACTCAAGACCCGCCCCCGATTATGATGTCACTGTGAGGTCATCATGGTACGCTAATAGGGAGCCCTTTGATCATGACGTGTGACGGATGACACTTTGAAAAGATTCACAACAACATTTCAATTCAACTATGGACTGATCAGTCATTAATGATTTTTTCAATACTTTAGGTAGTTGAAAATGTGTTTTATAACACACAGTGATAATGGACAGAGCATGAACACTTCCCATGAGCCTGAGAGTTTCTGAAGATAGGAAGATAGTCCATTTAAATCTGAAATAAGACGCAACTGAAACTGAATATACTAACAATATAAACCTAAAGGGTGAAACTACACTAGATACACTAACCACCACCAAATACATGTTCTGGCTCTCAACAGCATTTATTGGCAACATATTGTTTTCAAATCAAAAATAACTTTGACTGTCCCTCTTGATTATTATTATAAAAAATTAAAAGTAGTTCCAGATGAAAAATCATGACTTACTATATATAATTATAAATTATTATTATTATTTTATTTTTATAAATATGAGCTTTACATTTCTGTTTTAAAGACCTTTGGATTTTTAAAGTACACTATTTGCTTAAAAAAAAATATATTTAATATTTGCTTTTTTAAATAAAATAAAACACTCCGTCTTAGTCTACTGAAGCATCATATGAATACAGACACTTCTCGTTATGTAATTTTTAGTCATGATTTTTGTCTTTTAATTCAGTCAGTATTTTGAAAGAAAACCTTTAGTTGACAATAAATATCAAACCAATATTCAAATGTGTAAATGTGAAAACATTAATATATATAGCTTTCGTGTGAGAATTAATTCTTTATACTTTATACATTTATATATAAATAAAGGCTTTACATTTCTGATTTTAAGTTATCTGGAACATTTATGTAAACTACTGTAACACACATCCAAGCTTAAAAAGGGATTTTCCACGATTGCATTTTGTACTTTAAATTAACCCTGTGTTTGAGAATACAATATAATGCTTATTTATGAAGTAGGAAAATGCGGGAGCTTTTTTAAACACCGCAAGACAGGAAGAGAGAGGATGAGCAGGGTGGAGGACAGGAAGAGATTCATTATTTTCTGCCCTGCACTTCCATGATTAGTTCTAGAATGTTCTATGGCTTTATCTCAGTCGGCTCTAAACCCCAAATCAGACCAAATCTCCTCCACTGGCATTTGTTCATTGTGCGTTACAGGTTACCTTTGTTCAATCAATACAGAGGCACAATGGACCAGAATGTAAAATGGAAATTCATAACATTTTGCACTACAGGATGTCAAACCTACAGCGAACTCTGAACATTACTCGATAAAATGACATGACATGACCATAAGGGGCACATTTGTGTTTTCTACCAGTCAAACAATTGGACACACCTTCTTATTCTTCATTATGACTTTGAAAATATATATATATATATTACAAAATATATTAATAATTAATAAAATACATAAATTTATTAGATTACAGTAATATTTTGAAGTATTATTGCAATTTAAAATAACCTTTTTCTATTTGAATAGGTTAAAAAATTTATTTATTCCTTTTAATGGCAAAGCTATTTTTTCAGCAGCCATTACTCCAGTCTTCAGTCTTCATCCTGATGAGGTAAAGTAGGCACAATTTAAATTTCAAAACTACTTCAATAATTTAATATCTTAAACAAAGTGCATCCAAGCATTTGACTGGTAGTGTCAATTAAGAGTTTTATTTGTGGTACTTTTCTTGACAAGAGCTTTAGGTAACATGATTATACTGCTATTAAAAAAAACAAACAAAAAAACATAATTTCTCCTAAAACACAAACAAACACAAGTTCTTTGATACTTGTTATTTCATAGTTATGTAAAAACTATTCAACAGCGTCATTGGAGTTCAATAATGTGTGCGGATCTCTGGATTTACCACTAGAGGGCGACAAGAGCATCCACCATAATCTGCATACTGCAGCATTCATAGCAATAAACTGGCAAAAATGGGTCAAAATGCATATATAGTATATCATAAAGGAAATCTTAATGCATTTATAAAATCAGTTGTATGTTCTTATGCATGACTGTAACCAAAGTTGCAATTCATTACAATGTATATTTAATTTCAGTTGTATCTTTAAAAAGCATAATGCCTTAATTATAACCCAGTTTCATGTGTTAAATCATAATGTATACCAGCGGTTAAACGGAAATATTTAATCAAACAATTTTTTTTTATTAGAAAAAATCTCTGATATTATCCGCTACAAACATTGTCTGATTTAGATGAATATGATGATTTTCAAATCTCAATATAAACTGATACCTACTGATTTTAACTTTATAATGCATCAAGAATGCTTTATATATTAGAGATACAGGCTTCAAAAGTGCTTCCAAAACTACTGCTCTACCCTTGTGAGCACATTAAAGAAAAAAGAAAAAGGGAGGGAAACGGATAGAATCAGGAAGGATGAGAGAACAGGAAAGAGGAAAAATCAAAACCCTGCGAGCTGCTGAATGTGCACCGCATGCCTTTAACCGCACAATGCTGTCCGGAGCGCTTCACAACAAAAATGACAGCTGCCATCTTACAAGGGCATCATCAGGTGAAATCATCTGCCTTTATGATGCGTGCCAGAATTCTTTAAGTCATTATGATGTCATCACATTTAGAACCCTCGGTGCAGAACCTAACAGAACTCGTGTGGTGTCATGCTGGTGTTCTAGAACTGTGAAGATGAATTTCTCAAGAGCTCCTTTACGACAATGAATAAAGAGTAAAAGGCCAAATGGCAACTGAATATAAACATTTAATACATTTCTACTAAGCTTGCCTGCGAGCCAGTGCAATTCGGCTGTGTCCAAATGTAACCCGGTAAAAAATAGGTGTGCAAATAACAAATGACACCAACAGCTATGTTTAATAAAAACATTTTTTTTTTATGTCTTGAGTGACAGATTTTTTAGAAATCTAAACTAGTTCTTTTTCCAGTCTAAATGGCTTCAGCCAAACATCTGTTTAAAACTCATCATCATGTTTGATTATAAACGCACCTTTGGCGCTGGTTTTTGGCCTACAAAAAATGAGCTTTTGAAGCTCATCAGCAATACGGGTCTATGGTAAAAGATTACAACAGCGATTTACAGCTGAGCACATTTGTAAATAAATAATACTTAAAAATGATGTAACACCTAAAATATGTGAAATCCCAACTATCAACATAAGCAAATGTCAATGTGTTGGTGGTATCGTTATGAGGCTGCGCTGGATTTTATGTTTACACACAGTATAACTCTGAAGATAAGGGAATGTTGCATCCGTACAGACTGTTACATGAAGTAGGAATGTTAACTGTAATGTGTAAAATGTAAAAATTATTCTAATACATTCATCACTAAGCACATTGTAACATAAACACACTTCCTCTTTTGCTTATACACACGCATCATCATGATTCACGTTATTACAGTATGTGTCTGGATATACAGTGTTTCTGAGAAATATATTCTTTGCTATTATTGGCTATTAATATCAAAATTATTGATTATTACACACCAGTCCTCGGAGTCTGAGAAAGGCTTGAGTAGTTCTGATACAGAAAGTGCCGGAATAATGACGGCCCACAGTGGGCTGATCCTTCGCAGATTTTACAATCTCGCACACTGAAACACATTCAGTGCTGGCCAATTCCAATTAATTGTCCGATTACAAATGCGTCTACAAAGGTTCTTCTGTTTTGGCAACCTGACATTTGCTTCTGTCAATAATATTGTCAAAATATTCCATTCGTGTTGAATTTTAACAAAATCAATAAGGGGGAAAATGTGGCGTGCCTCAGGGCTCACTACTGGGTCCTTTTTTAGTTTCCAAAGTAGCTCAGTCCCACTGACATTCAGTTTTTCTCCTGCTTCAGAGTCCAAATAAAACCCTTTTGGCATTTGGATCTGTGATTCCACATGTCTGTTAATGTTATGTGTGCATGTGTATAGACACAGATCTCTCTGAGCATTCACCCTTCAGTCCCATATTTTTACGAAAATAGAAGATACAGTCCTCTACTGGATTAAGATCAGTCTTCTTGTGTCAGACATTGCAAAAAAAATTACTCTCCAGAAATCATTAAAAACAGTGGGAGAACAAAGGGATTTAAAAAAAAAGAGAAGAGAAGAAAGTGAAAAGATGCTGGAAGAGAACTCTATGCTGATAAAGTGCATTCGTTTAGTCGTTTGTTTGTGTTTTACCCTTGTTACCGGGGCGATTGTCGATTGAGGCGGAGCATCGTCAGGGAAACAGGGCTGCTTATCTGTGCTCTATGGACGGAATCTTGGAGGGCCGGAAAGAGATGCTGCATTCCTCTGACCTTTGACCTTGAGGGCAAAGGAGTCACGGAAGAGGTGGAGGCCGCAGACTTTTACATTTCATCTCATCCAAGTTCTTCCAGTATTTGTAGTTCTCTGCCAAATGCTCCATCAGACCTGGCAAACTTGCAAAGGCTGAAAGACAGAGAGAGAGAGAGAGAGAGACAGAGAGGGAGAGAGAGAGAGAGAGAGAAAAAATTATATAAATTCCTAATAAAGTATAAATATCTAAAACAATTATATAATTGTTTTTATAGAATTGTTTATCAATCAGTAAATAATGTAACATTGAGCAAGTGTTGATAATGCTAATGTTTTTTTTTCTCCTCATCTCACCATCTGTTCGTTTGCACTGGTTTCTGGCAGATGTACTACAGACGGGAGAGTGTGTGTGTTGTGGTATGCATGAGGTAAATATGGCAATTTGAATATTCACACATATGCACACACGCTCATATTTCTGGTACATCTTCTTGATGTTTTCAGTGCTCCTTGCTGCTCTCTGTCAAACACACACACAGTTACACACGCAGCTCCTCTATGATAAACTGACCTGATCGTGACCTTGGGAACTAAATCTGCGGAGAGCTCAAGAGATTCTGCATCACTGCATCCTGACCTCAGACTACGGACTACACACAGATGCACATTCTTTCTCTCTCTCACATATACACACACTCTCACCCCCTGCCCCTCTCCACCATTTTTAAAGTTTCCGTGACATCACGGCTGTTGTGTGTTGACAGTAAGCAGGTTTGTTCTCTGGGGTTCGGCTCAGTGGGAAACACAGAACCTAAAGTTTCCAAAGTTCGCCACAATCAGCTCAGCCTCTGGATAACATTATCACAACCTCTCTGCAACCAACTAAAAACTCAAACCCTCTGGTCCAACATCTTCTGCTGCTAATGGACCATTTCATCTCTATTAGGAGAGTCAAAAGATGCCTGGGAAAGTATTCTCTCTCTCAAACACAGACACGCATACAAAAACATTTCCTCATGACTGTGTATCAGAAGGCTCATGTTCAACTCCGTGCTTGGTGTTTTTTCTGCATTTGTTGTACAGCTCTGGGAAATATTTAATATATAATGTCGAATTCACAACGATTTTGTTGGCAGGCAATATAAAAAAATCATCATAAATATTGCAGAAATCTTTAGGCAAGATCTAAAAAAAACAGTTCAAAATTATTTCTGGCAACCTGAGAGTAATGTATGATTTGAAAATAGACCTTGTCTGTCTTTTGAGCATGCTTGTTTTTAATTCAACTGTCTGTGAAGAAGAATTATTTTATTTTTAATAAATATGAACTGAAATAAAACATTTTTGGCTACTTGCCAAGGAAACATCTCTTATTCGGTTTTACTTGAAGTATTAAAATAAATATAACTTAAATAAAAAAAAAAACGATATTTACACACTTAAAGGGATAGTCCACCCCAAAATGAAAACTGTCATTGATCACTTACCCCCATGTGATTTAAAACCCGTAAAAGCATCATTTGTACGCAGACAGCATACACTCTTCTGTGTCAGCCGTGATACATGATGCGCTCTTTTCTTTCAATTCAAAGCATAAATATACGCAGAAAATACATCCTTGTGGCCCAGTCTATGGGACAATCACAAGCCTCCCAGTTTTCATCAAAAATAACTTAAATTGTGTTCTGAAGACAAACAAAGCTTTAACAGGTTTGGAACGACATGGGGCTAAGTGATTAATGACAAAATGTTCATTTTGGGGTAGAGTATGCCTTTAAATAAGAAACAACAAACACAACAAAATTATTAAAACTTAAAAATTTAAATGAAAGCTGAAAATAGAAGAATAAAAATATTAAATATTAAAATTATTATTAATATTAAAATTCTAAATATTAAGAAAAAACAATAGAATCTAAATGACATTAAATGACACTGCTATGAAGATGAAAGCAAATGTAAAAAAAAAAAAATACTAAAACTTTAAAATGTACATGAAAGCCGAAAATAGAATAAAAATATTCAATATTTAAATTATTATTAATATAAAAATTCTAAATATTAAGAAAAACCATAATAGAATCTCAGTGACATTAAATAACACTGCTATGAAGATAAAAGCAAATGTCAAAAATAAATAAATAATACTTGTCAAAAATATCAAAACTTTTTCAAAAAGGCAGCAAAAATTGAGGTATAATTTTTGTATGGGGCAACCTTGATTTTTAGAAATCACTAATATATTGCATGTGAGTATATTTACCATCCCAGGCATCAAACATGTCCATGATGAAATAGTCGATAAATGAGATTTGGGATTTAGGAATGCTGCAGGTATTCCGGTCAAACACTGGCATGACAACCGGCAAACCTTGTCTTTTCTCCTCGTCAGTCTAGTGAAAGAGAGAGAGAGAGAGAGAGATCGCAAATAAAGAAAATAAATGACCGGAAAGTGAAGATATGTTACTTTAAAACATGTATAGCATTCTAATATCAATACTAGTGACTGACCAATTTCTTCAACCATTATTTGTCCATTTTGAGATTAACAGCATCGCTCAAGAACTATGGCAACTTAACCAGCTTTTTCAATAGATAATGCATGCAATAAATAATTTCGGTTTCAAAGATTTTAAAGTGAATTTTATTTAAATATTAAGGTATTAAAAACTAACATTATTAGTAACCATTTTATATATTAATAAATTATTTTAATTTCAGCACATGTATTTTAAATTTAAACAGCCGTTGACTATTCATTTTTTGTATAACAACTATAATTTAATAAATACATGTATTATAATTATATTTTTTCATCAAAATACACTTATTAAAAATACAACCTCAAAATCTCAAACAGATAATCGGGATCATCAAGTACTACAAACTATATTACAGAAATACAATTTTACGTGGAAATACAATATCTTAAAAAAGTTAAATGACAATACAAATTTGAAAGACACTAACATTTTAATTTAAGGACCAGTAGCTTATTAGCATGCATTTTACTAGCATATTGGTTGTTAAATAGCATTTATTAGGCACATATTAATGGCTTATTCTAGATTCCTTAACCTGATTCAGTGTTTAAACATAAACATAACCTAACTAACTATTAATAAGCAGCACATCAGGAGCACATAACGGAAAACAGTTCCCTAATGTAAAGTGCTACCAAAGCATGTGCAAAAGTGAACATGGGTTTTTACCTGAGCAAAGTACTCCTCTGAAATGCGACCAGCCCATTCGATGCAGAGCTCCAGAGGCCTGCAGGGATTGGCCACATCGGCACATTTAATCAGCATCCGTTTAATTAACAGACGGTTCTCAGGAGAGTTGCGAATACTGGCCGGACCCTCACAATCACTGCCTTCACTCTGTAACACATGCAGATCGGCACTGGTTAGACGGTGCTCATACAGTACAGAAACACAGTAATGCGTGTCTTACATTGGAGCTCGTCTCCTCAATGGCACTCATGGGTTTGTTGATGCTGTTTACGAACTTATTGACGTGTTCGAAGTGTCGCGTCATTTCTGTCGCCAACACCATGTCTATTATTGCCTGCCGTAGGGTCCGAAACTGAGTCCTGAATATTGAGAAGTTGAGAGAGTTTAGTACTGGATTAGTGGGAGTCGTATGAAATAATTGATTAAGTTGACACTGATACCTTTCCATGTTTTTGAAGATGTTGCATTTGCTGTCTCGTACAGTAAGCTGGAAAGCTAGAGCGGCGTGGTGACTCTCCAGGACGGCCGTGTCGTTGTACAGAATGGCCAGCTCACTCCCTGCATTGCACAGGAATGAGTTGGTGCGGCCCGGGTGATCAACGTCATGGACGGTTGCTGCCAAAAGTGCTGCTACTTCATCCAACTGGTCAAGACTGCCCTGCAAACACAGCACAGATACCGTAGGTAAGGAGGTACTTTAGTACCCCAAAATTGTTTAAGTCAGCTCAATATTAGTGACTAAATGATTTATCTTCAAATAATTGGCCATTTTGAGATTAATAGTGTCTGTCAATAACAGTGGCAACTTAATTGGTGTTATCAATATATAATGCACGATTTGTGTTTCAAATATTCTGAATGTTCAAACAGTAGATAAAAAAAAAAAAATTACAATTAAAGTTTTTTTTTTGTCTTTTCAGTGTTTTTATTATATTTAAGATATTTTTTTCAATTTTGTTTGCATCACCTTGTTCAAAAATTAACATGTACAACAAAAACCTACATATTTAATAGTAGTATCATAATATGCATAAATAATTCCCTAAAATATTTTAACGCCATTTTTAAAAATCAGTATTAAGATATTACTATTAAATATAATACATTCATATTTTAATGTTAAATAAATTAATATGTTCAATGTTAAAATATTAATATTTAAAATATAATTTTAATTTCAGAACTATGCATTTTGAATTTGAATAATTATTGAATATATATGTAATTTACAGAATTATGTTATGAATTATACATTTATGTATACTGAAATTATTTGAAAATAATTCATTTTGATTAAATTAAAATGAAATTTTATATGAATTCAATATTTAATTTAATTTAGAAGTTAATTTAATAAAATATTATTAAAATATTATATAATTTAGAAACTTATAACAATGTAAAAATACTCTTGAATAAATGATTGAGAGTTGAATGGTGAATGAAATAAGTCTCAAATCATCCGCTAAAACACTTGGTTGTTCTAAAAGGCTCTCCTTACCTAAGGCCAATGTTTTCATTTTTGGATGAAAGTATAAATCGAGATATTTCCAGTTCTGTATTGTGATTGGTTGTCAGGTTTACCTTGACTCTGTCCTTGCGCAGGAAGTAGGCTGTGGCGTGCAGGACGTCTGCGGCGTGTGTTGAGTTGTGGTAAGAGTTGGATGCGTGGTAATTAGCCTCGATCACCTGCAGCCACGAGCGCAACGTGGCCTCTGTGCAGTTCAGGAACTCACACATGCCAAAAGCAGAGAAGATCTTCAGCCCCAGGTATGAGAGTGGCCTACACACACACACACACAAACTATAGCACTAAGAACTTTTCCCGTTACAATAAGTTTACACAAAAATGTCTCTCTTTCTGGTACCTCTTGTGAGTAGCTGCTTCCAGCTCCAGGATATTGAATTCCCAGCGTTCCTCCTCATTAAGCAGCTCTGCGATGGAGGACGGGATGTCGTTTAACGGGACAGGCACTGCCAGTTGACTCTGGCTCATATCTGAACGTCAAACAGGTGATGGCCAAACATTCAGTGTCAAGACAGAACATGGAAGAAAGGCAAAAAAACATTTCAGATGCTTTAAACTAGTGTCAATTATATACATATTTATTAATATTAATAATATTTTGAATTAGCTTCAATTTGTATATTTTTAGTTTTATTTTAATTGTGCTTTAATTCTTATATTTTCAGTATTTATTAGTATTTTTTTTTTGTCATTTATTTTTTTATAGTTTCAGTTTTAGTTTTATTTTTTTTAAATCTTTTTGGTGATTTTATTTACTTTTGTCATTTATTAATCTGTCTTTTATATATTATTGAGGTTTGATTTATTTTATTTCAGTTCTAGATTCTTCCGTTTAATTTCAGATTAAAATTTTTGTTATTTGTTTAGTCATTTTGTTATGTTTTTTGTTATTTATTAGTTTTTTTTATATTAAACTAAAACTGAAATAAAAATAAATTAAACCCAAATTTAATATATAAAAAAGACAGATTAATAAATGAACAAAAGTACATATTTTTTTTATGAAAACAACTGAAACTGAAATAAAAATGTATGTTTTTTTCATTATGTACTTTGGTTCATTTAATTGTTTTTCTTTTTAAATATTATTATTATTAGTTTTTTTATAATGTTATAGTTTATTTCACAATTATTAATAATTACTTAATCATTTTAGTGCTTTAAATTTGTATTTATTTCTAACATTTCAAACTCTCATCTAGTTTTTCAATAATATAATGTATTTCAGCTTTATTTATAATAATTGTAATTTTATTTACAATAACACTGCGTAAAATAGCTCCGGTGCAACTCTAAATCCCTCGCTGAAACTTTTAATTTTCACTGTTAGACATTTTCTTGTCATTATGCCCATAATTCAGTTATAAGTAATTAGTGCCTTTTATATTTTAAATTATATCCTTTAATACTAAATAATACAAGGTATAAGCAAGAAGGTAAACAGGCTGAAATAGTTTATTCAGAGTTAGTTTACAACATTTCATCCAGTCTGTTTTATATGGATAATAATTTTCAGGACTAGAACTTACTGTGTAATGCACTTTTGGAGAGGACATACTCATTCCCAGAGAGCCTTCTGAGTCCATCCTGAAATGAAGAAAAATATACATCAATATATCTGCCAGAAATGAGAGAGAAAAAGGCTTGAGAAAGCCAAAATAACATTTCCAGACAACACAATCATAACAACACATTTAAGCACAGCATTACCACGCTACCCATAACTCACTCGCGCCTGCATGCTCTTATGAGAAAAGCCATTTATCAGGCCTGGAGGATATTAAACCCACAGAGAACAGATCCAGATTCAAAGAGACTCATCCAGTACTTAAAACAAACTCTGTCTGAGATGTTGCAGACGTAGGTTAACAGTACATGCATAAATATGACACACACACACACACACACATCCCGTCTGTAATGATCACAGGCCACAGCTGGACTATCTCAACTCAGATATTTTACTGTGTAATTGACCCCTGACCTCTCTCTCAAAAGGTCTCCCACCAAAAAGGGCATTTGAACTCTTGAGATTTGTGCATCGCATCCGCTTGACCTTTATTTAACAGAGAAAAATGACATTATGAGAGGAAGAGGCTTGAATCTGGCTTGCAGTATTTAGCATTTTAATGTTTCAAAACGACACCGCCGTTCATAAGTTTAAGGGTGGTAAGATTTTTTTTTTGTCTGCTTACCAAGTTTGCATTCATATGATCAAAAATACAGTAAATACAACTGCGGAATATTGTGAAATATTTTTAAAATAACTGTTTTCTACTTTAATATACTATAAAATGTCATATATTGTTGGGATGCAAAGCTGAATTTGGAGCATCATTACTCCAGTTGTCAGTGTCAAATGATTATTTTAGAATTTTTTCTAATAATGTTTAAATGAGTTGTGATGCTTAATATTTTTGTGGAAACTCGTGATCATTTTTTCCAGGATTCTTTGGTGAATCGAAAGTTCAAAACTACAGCATTTTTTTAACAGAGAACAATTGTTGTAAATGTCTTTACTTCCATGTTTGATCAATTGAATGCATCCTTGTGGACTAAAAGTATTAATTTATTTACTTACATAATATATCCATGTGTGTAAACAAGAATAAAAATTGTGCTTACAGTAATAGCGTCACACTTATTGCAATTTAACAGTTAATCAGTTTTGAAAATATAAACAAGTATTTTTTTTAAATACATTTTTTTAACATTATTCTCAATTAATAGTTCATAAAACATGAAATTTTTCCCCAGAATTCCAACGTTCCATACTTTTTGACCAATGAATTTCCATAATTTTCCCATGACTTTTCCAGTTGTTTAAGATTAGTTTTTTTTTCTACTTCACATAATTTCTAAAAATAAATACTTTGGAACTGAGAATAAGACATTATAACATTATATTAATTTTTGTGAATTTTCCTGGGCTAAAATGTTTGAGATTCCTTGATATTCACAAGTTTTTCAGCACGGTGGGAACCCTGCCAACTAAATCTCCTCATTTCCACAGCCAAGAAGCAAACCCTGTTAAAACTTTTTGATACCATTTGTATCCAGCTATATCAGGAAGCTGATCATTTGATCGCTGCACATTGGCAAACTGCTCACCAAAAGTCACTGTGACTCTCAAATGAATGACTTCTGTTCGGTGTGTCCCTGCAAACCTCTGTCCGAGATGCCAGACAGCAAGAGCGCTGTGTAAACAAGCGCGGCACTGTCTTCACAGACTGCTGCCTAACTGTGAAAAAGCCTGTGCCAGGCAGCAAGGAGCTCCATGTGTCTGTGCTACGAAACATGCAGTCAAACACTGCATATAAGACCTGTTTCCTGGCATGGCACGTCTGAACTTCTCCCGTAATGATGATTCTCTGCTGAAAAAATCTGGTATAGGTTTGTCTGTGTACAGGAAATCAGTTTCCCATCTGTTTATATTGTTTTTGACTGCATTTGTTTGAAGACTATTTTAAGGCTATTTCTGTGCATCGTGTGGGTGAAAAATGACTTGTTGTCCTTTGTGTCATTTAGTTCCAAACAGGAGTCATATGAAGGATTTTATTTTTCTTTTGAAATACAAATATAAAATAAAACAAATAAATAAATAAAAAGATTAGGAATTAAAAAAAAAATTACATAAAAAATTCAAAAGATAAAATAAAATAGAGGGTTGGTAATAATGTAATATGAATAGGATTAGGGTTCAAATTAATGTTGTCACGGTACCAAAATTTCAGTATTCAGTTACCGATACCAGTGAAGATCCATGGTTCTCGGTACCAATTTCGGTATCAAAGCAAAACACAAAAATATGCTAATTAAAAAAAAAACTTTTTAGCACTAAAAATAAAACCAATGCCATTCTTTATACTTATTTACAATTGTGTTTAAAGTTTTTAAACAAGTTATATAATTATGAAAAACAGTAAACAAGTTTCACCCAAATTTAATTTGTCTTTTAATTTATGAAATTTAATCACATTTTAATTTTGGTAAATAAAGGGGATTTGCTATTAAAATTAAAACATGGAAGAAATATTGTGATTTATTTCTTTAAAAAATAAAGTTTTATAAATTTTTTCAACAGTAGTAGCAGTATTACATACATTTTACTAAATAATAGTAATATTTCTAGCACAATGCCTTTATGTAAAAAAGTAACTTTTAGGCCTAATGAATGCATATTTGTCATTTTGACTGAACTTAAGACTGGTGGTGATGCTTAAGATATTTTTGGTCATTGAGGGTTTCTGTAAAAATAGTAATAGATCATATTAATTATTATTAAAAGATAATACTACTACTAATTCTACTATCATACTAATGTATATACAATGCACTATGAATTGATGAGCTGCTGGGTTCATGAATATTAATCACGTTGTCTGCGTTCGGTCAAACTGATTTGCTGAAAGGGACGGTACTAAATCAGAGCCAGCCAATGAAATTGCCATTTGCGCATTAGCTCCGCCCACTACCGGAAAAACCGTCATGCGCTTCAGTCTATGTAGTAAACAAACCCGCACGTCTCTGCCATTCATTAATTCACACAGAGATTCGCAGAACACGGATCCATATTTCAAACAACTTTTGCGGCATTTACATTTACAGATACTGGTCCATATGGAGATTTGATTTGATTAATTTATGCTAACTTTGACAAATTCCATGACTGTCCATATAAAAATCTAAGTTTCATTTTCATGACTGGATTTTGAGATTCCGTCCTCGTTTTCTACTTTGCGGAAATCATAGCGCTGAACCGCGTTTGAACGGGACCTCGGTTCTACCGGTACTTAAAGAACTGGTACAGTCACATTTACATTTGTTTAGTACCGACTTGGTACCGAAGTACCGGGTCTTTTGACAACACTAGTTAAAATAAATAAAATAAAGTGATATTAATAAAAAGTATAATGAATAGGGTTAGCAAAAAATAAATAAAACACTTAATAATAAAATACAAACCAAAAATATAGGGTTAATAATACGATTAAATGTATTGAATTAGGGTATAAAATTAAATGAACACTTTTAAGAATAAAAGGTGAATGGTTGACTTACACTCATAAGCCCCCCCACCAGGTCATTGGTGTGAGGATCGTCCTCTTTTGAGGCCAGTTGGGGTGAGTAGAGTTCAGTGGTCCGCAGAATCTCCAGAACACGATCCAGAGCTTCAGCTACTGTCACAGGACTGCTCTCCTGCGCTGCATTAATGATATTTATCACCTACAAAGACAAAGAAATACACACAGAACAAAAACAGAGGGTGAGAGAAAACAAATCACTACTCAGGGTTACGTCCATAAATATTTCTCTTTCTACAGTTTCTACAGTAAATTCCCCTTCCAGTCATTCAAGCTCAAACTGAACTTCCAGTAGGATGTAGCCGTTTCACAGCTTTTTGGCTTCTGATGTACTGCCAGAGATTGTCTTACTATTGGGAGATATTCTGTAGTGTCTGTAGTGTATTACCTACTACTGGAGAAAGCATAACGGTCAACTTACACGTGCCTTAAAAACCAATCATGCGACACTCAAATAGCCATTTATGGATACCATAGGAATGAATGAGAAGTGCTGTAAGCTGGATCCAACCTGTCACAAAAGTCAGTAACTGCTCTCATAAAATAGCATTTTTACCCCCGGTGTAAACGCTTAAAATAGTTAAATCCAAAAGTACTGCTTAGTGTAAAACATGTTGGAGATTAGCCAATAGCTGTCGATTAATTTAATAATAAGCGGTTTCCTCATAAAATTTGTTTAATAGGCATAGTGAAGCCCCTCCTCCACTTACATCCATTCAATCAAAACGGTATCTGGTCTCCTTCCCCGTGTACCATCAAAGCAGAAGCTTTAGCTTTAGCAATTACGTTTTTTGACTAAATGTTGGTTTTGGTACTGATTTTTTAAAGCTGATTCTGTATTTAATCAGGTGGTTATAATTAGTGATCCACCGATATCGCTTTTTTATTACCGATACCTATACCAATTATTTGCATGTTTATGTCCCCGTTAACCGATATGCAGAACCGATATTTATTAACTGTTATAAAGTAAAAAAACATAAAAATGTAAAAGAACACACTTCACTTTGGTTTTTCCTCTTTTCAGTCATATTTTTTTTTAAGTGTTGAAAATTATTCATGTTAAATTTAATCTTTATATTACAACAATAAAAAAACATTAATCATAAAAAGCATCAACAGCAACAACACTAATATCAACAAACTAGCAAAATTAGCTAAATAAATGGAGAATGTCTAATGTTTTCAAATGGAGAAAATAAATAAGGGACAGGAGTCATATCAACTTCATTTTAAACTACTGTTTTAATAGGTTTATAAGCTGTTTAACAGCTACAGAGTCAAGAATAATTAACTGGATAATGTTAATTCACTGAATAATATTCTCTGGAATTTTGGAATATAACAAACAAAACATCGTATTTTATTGCATTTCTCAACTGGAATGTTATATCAAAATAATTAATAATGTTTTGTCCTTCTATATTACGAAATGCCTGCTGACAGCGCGGTTTATCTATGCAGTTACACAGAACTATACTCCAACTGTGATCACTCGCGCCGATAATAAATCATTAATTTCCATAGAGTTGTATATTTAGATGTTTATTAGCAAAATAATGGTTACATAGGAAATGTTGATACAATTTAGGGTGTTTTAAACAAGTAAATCTTGTTATAAGTTACATGCAGTGATTGTGCTGGAGTATTTCCTGAGCATCAACTACATCAACCCGCTGAGTGAACAGCAATATGAAAGCGTCTTCATGTGACTAGTGATGAAGTAAATTTATAACAGAGTGAATTAAATTCAGCGCTTTTTCCCAACATGTGCTCATTCATTGCTGTAATTTTTAACTCATGCAAAGATATGTCTTTATTGGGAAAGGATCTATGTGACTCCAACTTCACGAGACTTATGATGAACATAGACAACAGAGAGAAAATTAAATTCAGTGCGTTTTTCCAACATTTGCTCATTCATGGCTGCATATTAATTCAGGCAAAGTTATGTCTTTATTGGGACAGGACTTGATGGATTATTTAACATGACTTCTTGAGTCTACATATCAGGCATTTATGTAATGCATGTAATTTGTGCATAACTGGTTATGTTAAATTAAGTTTACTAACTACAGCAAATCAAGTACTGTACCTGCACACTGTTGTTGTCTCTTCTCCCTACAGACGCGCTGCAATAGCGATCCAGCGCACAATTCTCAAAACATCCACAAGATAGCGCCATTTATCGGTGAATCCGATATTACAAAACCGATATCCGACTATGGTAAAATGCTTAAATATCAGTGAAAATATCGGTAAATTGATATATCGGTTGATCTCTAGTTATAATGGTTCATACAGGTTTATGTTTTTTTTTGTCTTCAGGTATGTATAATAACGCAGGTGTACCTTAGTGATCGGTGCCTCAATAGTCATGGAGTGGATTCTGGCCATAGAGGAATATCTGCGGTTCTGTAGACTGGGAGCTGAAAGAGAGAGAGAGAGAGAGAGACAGAGAGAGAGAGAGAGAGAGAGAGAAGAGCTCTTTAAATAGCACTGTCTGCGTCAGAGTGCACTGAGACTGTGGGTGTGCTGATGTCATCAACACTGGCCACGTCACAAAAAGCCCCACTTACACACACACACACACACACGCTCTGACTCACATAAAACAAACACATTATAACACACACACTCAAGTGCACACATTAACACTAATCTCTCTACTGCTCTGTTTCTCTTTAAAATTACTTCTGAACTGTTAAAGGGATTCTTTTTCACTCGTTTCTTTGGCGTATTGTGTTGAAACATCCTCTCTTTCTCTTACCATCGCTGCTGTGAGAGCTGATGGATCTGACGTCCACAGACTCTTTCCTCCGGTCCTTGTGACGCAAGGAATTGCATTCTGGATAAGGACAAATAAGGAATGAGTGCTGCAAGTGGGCGCGCACACACACACACACACACACTCACAAACGTAACTGCATTCATCATCTCCTGTCTGAACCAGCACCATTATTTTCACCTGCATCATCATCATCATCATCATCATCATTATGATCATCACAAGCACAGAAGTGATTTCATGCAGCAGACAAAAATGAGCGAGACAAAAATCATACACTTTCTTTTCCTTTTTCACTATAATAAAAATTCTAGATGCTCTAATTTGTAAAAATAAATATAATTACATTTATTATTAACTATATCTTACATCTTAAATGGTGATTTATATTAATGTTACACATTTAAATGTTTTAATACATTTAAATGATTTAAAATTTAAATGATAAAAAAGAATTAAATATATTTACACTAATATAAGTCAATACTTTACAATAATTTCAATATCATTGCAAAAATGTTAATATACAAATTCCTTTATTTAATATTTAATATGATACAAAATACAATAATTAAATTATTCAATATAATAAAATATAAACTATATTTATATACACTAAAGGGTTTTTGGTTGCACAGACCATTAGTTAATTATATCTTTTAATCTTTTATAGTTATGTATTATGTATATATATATAAATGTTTTTTTTTTATTAAATTGTTTTAAATCAACAATTGTATTAGTAAAACGCTTTCATTAATTAGAGGCACTAATATTTTCTTGGATACATTTTCTGTTTCTTTTACTGTAGTACAAAAGACAGACAAATAGACAAGCTGATTTCTATTAATTTTATACATTTAAATTATGTTTAAGAACAACAGTTAACACTCTTTTTCATTTTATACCATTTTATTAAGTATTACAAACAATGGCAATAGTGTCTCTTGCCCTAGAAAGTAGCACAAATGATGTGAAATAGTAAACACTGTTACTTATTGTGTCATGTCACATATGGACATGCACGCAATTATATTGGCAAGCAAATTATTATGGCTAATTTTAACAGTCTGACACCCAAATGTCCCAGGGTGCATTGCAGCCATCTGTCTGTTCTGCACCACGATCTATCTCTATTTTAGCCACGACTTCTCAATGCAGCATCGACCTGTGCATTTTCATACACGCTTTTGTGTGCTTCACAGCATGTTACAAAAAACAAATCTATGAAGAGCCATTATGGGTTAGAGTGTGCTAATTAAGCAACAGTAAACAAACCAACTGTTAAGGACAGACTGTCTGATCTCGTACCTGATTGTGAGTGTTCACCACAGCTTTTCTCTTCTTTACTCAACTTATGAACCTGCAAACACAGATTTCTGATCAGCTCTCTCTCTCTCACTCTCACACACACACACACGCACACACACATAGATCTCCAATCGCTTAAGCTGATCTCAGTGTAAACTTTCTGTCAACAACATAATGACAAATGTGCAAATTAAATCAGGTGTCAGATGAATATTAGAGGTGATTATGTTTAGTGTGGAATACAGCGGGTACGTTTACAGAGTTTACTGGTCCCAGGCAGTTCACAAAATGTTTTGTTGTTGAAATATTGGACAGATGTCCCTTTCCCATCTAAGTGGGTGGTTCTTGGAAAGAATTGGCTACAATATGCCACGAATTTGTCACAATACCAACATTTATTTTTATACAGTAATTATCACGTCACAAAATATAATATTGATACTAATAATTAATAATAATTAATAATAATTCATACTAATTCCCATACCATCACAAAAGCTAAAATTCTATGTCTGAAAAATATTTAATGTAATATTAAATTTTAATTACATAAACGCTATTAAAAATAAATATAATCTTTATATAAAATATAATATATACAATAAAATTTACAAAGTTTGTGAGCATTTTATTTGAAAGAAATTAATACTTTTAAGCAGCAATGACACATTAAAGTAATTAAAAGTGACAGTTATGATTTTTAAAGATTTAAAGATTTAAATGCTGTTCTTTGGAACTTTTTTATTAATCAAAGGATCATGAAAAAAAAAGAAAAAGAAAAGGTTTCCACAAAAATATCAAGCAAAAATAATAAGCATATTAGAATGATTTCTGGTTGGATCATGTGATATTGAAGACTGAAGTAATGATGCTGAAAATTCAGCTTTGCATAACAGGCATACATTACATTTTAAAATATATTTTAAAATATACTGATCAAATAAATGCAGGCTTGGCAAGGTTGTAAATGTAAGTACTCATAAATACTTTCACTTTTCAGACATATTTGAGGTTTATTCACACAGTGTGGCTCTCAGAATGTCTTGTTGCCTGTTGTTTGTTGTGGTGTTTAGGACAGAGCCTCAGATTAACAGTGAACAGACAGGATTTATCACTTGTCACAGTCTGGGCTCTGTTCCTGATCAGAACCTGGTTTAAGCATTTGTTGAATTCACCTGCGCGGAAATCCTGCCCACTGCAATCGCAATCCATTTAATCCTTTTAACATGATCAGGTTTTGAATGAATGAAACAGGATTTTCAGTCTTAGGTTAGAGATTAAAGAGCGCTGCCAAAAATGAATCTATGCTGTGTGAGGTTTGAGTTTTAGTAGAAAGGAAACGCTTCATGGTACAGACAGAAAGAGAATAGGGTTATTTTGTATACACTTTCACACACATACGTGCACAAACACATGAACACACACTCATAAATGGATGACATGTAGATGAGAGGATCCTGAAGGATGGAAATCTGATGAAGTGAGAAGACACGTTCCATCACTGTTTGATCCAGCAGAACTTTGTAAAGTGCATTCATTTTGTTAATTTCTTAATCCCCATTTATAAAATCTTCCAGTGAATATTGAACAAAAAAATTGTTTTCAGACAATGCCATTGTAAAAATATGGGGTTGATTTGTATTTCTTTTTTTGACACTCACTAGGGTGCATTTATTTGATAAAAAACACAGTATAAACATAATATTGTGAAATTGTTACAATTTAAAATATTTTTTTCTATTTGAAAATATTTTTAAATGTAATTTATTTCCCTTGAGGCAAAGCTGAAAGGTGTCACATGATCCTTCGGAAATCATTCTAAAATGCTGATTTGCTGCTAATAATAAAGAAACATTTATTTTTGTTGTCAATTAAGAAAACAGATCCATTCACAAAAATATTTTATAAATAGTAAGATCTAAAGAACACTTATCGGAATAAAAATGTTTTATAACATCATGGATGTCTTTAATGTCACTTTTGATCAATTTAATACACCCTTGATGAATTAAAATTCTTATCTTTTATATAATATATATATATAAAAGTATATAAAGTTTTTCCTTGTTCTATATAAATGTAAAATTTAAATACATTTTAAAAAATTAACAAAACTCTGTTGGGTTTATGCTTTAAATAAGAAAAAATTAATAATAAGGTCAAAACTAAAAATAAAATAAAATTCTCAGAAATCAAGCCATATTATTTTCACTTCTGAAATAAATGTATTTTGTGTTAAGGATATTTTAGTTGAATAAGTAGACAAAAACACTGAACTAGAAAATGTTATTCACATTTGTTTTAGTCCGCTGTTTTTGAATAGTTGTATATTTGCACATTCAAACACAACCACATATATGACTGTTTTATGTCAATAAAGATTTTCAGATTTCATCGAGATCTAATATTACTAATTGTAGCATTTTGACAAAGTATGTTAAGTTAGCATGGCACATTTTGAAACTATATTACTAACAGCAGTGAGTAAAGCAACAGCTCTGTCTGTTTCTCACAGGCCTTTCTGATCAGCAGCTCCAGCTAATGCTAGGGTTTAGACCTGAGCCTATGGAGGGTTATTAATAACCCTGACGCCCGCCTGGCTCTCTCACACGGGCCTGTCAGGATGGATGCTTTAATATAGCTAACATTTCTGCCCACTGCTGCCCCTGTGAGTCTTGCACACTTTAAGCTTTGGTGCGAACTTGAGAGCTCTATTAATAGATGAACATTAAACTTGGTCAACATTTATTGAAAACATACTAATTAAAACTAAAGTCTCACATGAAAATATCACCCGGAAAAGCAAAAAATAAATGTACCTGTTTGTGGTTGTCACTGTAAGGCCTCTTGATGGACACAAAATGGCGGATTTTTCTAGAAGGTAAGGAAACATTTTTTTTTCCCAAGCAGATTTGTTATAAAACCAGCAATGATAGCTGCAGTATTATATATTATACTTAGTATTTAATAAAAATTATTATTAAAAAAATTATATATTATTTATATATAACAGATAATATATTAAATATATTTATTATAATATTAAATAGATATAAAACGTAGATAATATAACTAAACATTCATTTAAAATTAAATAAAATATAACATTCTAAAATTAAAATTTTATACATATTAATTCATTTGAGGTTTCATAAAAAAAAAAAAAAAAAAAAAAAAAAAGATCATCATGTGACTCACCCTCCCTGGCCAATCACAGGAGTGATTCTGACATATTGCTGAATACTGTCCCCTGACTTCCTCCGTGAGAAAACGATCCCCTGCCATTCCTAAGCAAACAAAAACACACATATTGAAACAAATCGGTTAATAATCAAATTAATGATAACTACTGTTTAGGATTGTGAACGGGGCCATGACTAAAGTCAAACATGGTCTAATATAATGACCTTCATAAATAAGCAATGTGCTGCTGAAGGCTAACCTTTCCTTTCTTGATGCAGGTGTTGATGGTGTCCAGCAGGTCGGCGCTGTTCTTCTCACTCTTAGGCAGTTCGGTCAACTCTTTACCGATCAGTTCGGCTCTATGATAGCCCATCATCTTTTCAAATGCTGGATTTACATACTAAAAACGCAAAGAAAAATAAATACATCTGAATACCAACAAGAATACATCAGAGAAAGGGGAAAACATATGTATATGTATTCTTGAATACACTATTACTACTAGCACTGCTAGTAAAACAAACTGATCAAAAAGTAAAAATATGTTAATTAATAGTAATATTTAGAATATTCATATTCATTAAATGTTTAAAAATCAAATATTCAATGTGAATAAATATTAAGTGACATAAAAAAGACTTATTAATAGTAATCCTCTTAATTCTATTTACTTGCATGACAATTAATCAGGGGCAAAATGTGATGATTGTGACAAGCGTACACTAAATAATTTGGTATTTAAAAACTTCAATTTTATGAATATCTAACAAGTATTTTCATTTTAGTTTTAGGCCATTCACTGCTCTCTATTCCCAGACACTGAAGGGGGTCACACACCAGACGAGAAACGCAGCATTGTGTCGAAGCAAATCTTTAAAATTTTGCCAATTTGGTGATTAGATGAAGTGTTTTGGATTGCCATTTTGAACTGAACGTGAAGTGTCCGGTGTGTGATACCTGTCAGCTGTCCTAGTGTGCGACAGTCTCAACTCTACCGTGTTACATCCAGGCAGTAGTCCTTGTAAGGATGTTGTTTTGAATAAAAATGTAACCAAATCCCAGTGGGACGGTCCATTCTGATCCCAAAACTCACTTGTATGACATGATCTTCACTGCTGATCTCCACGGCTTCCTGACACTGTTCTAATGCGGTGAAAAGCGAGTTACAAGCCCTGCATCAACAGAAACACAACAAACAGTGAAGCCTTCAGTAACCGTCACACTGCAGCGTCTTCACTGAACATCTCGTTTGCTTAGGCTTTAGACTTACCTCAGTTTGAACTGGGCTCGAACCTCTCCGTGTTCTAACTGGATTAACTCATTATAACAGACTGACACACTACTGTTCTCCAGGTACCTCTGAAAGACAGTTAAATCTTCCGTTAAGTGAACTCTAAACAATCTTAAACCCATTATAATACATGTCATATTTAGCTACCGGTGTGGTTCAGCAAGTATGCAATATACAGAAATGGAATAAAGCACTACTTGAAATACATTACTTTAAAGTCTTGGTTTTCGGAATAATCTTCTGTGGTAATCAACCCACAAATAAAATACGACTTAAAAAAAAAAAAACTTCAAGAACTGCTTGGTACATATTAGTCTGGACAGGACACGCCCAAACTCCTGTTCAGCCCCGCCCCCATGTAGTAGAGCAAACATTCCTGTTTTAGTGTAAAATACTCACTCTGGAGAAGCCAGCAGAGAGAAGAGGAAGGACAGATGGTTCCTCCTGATCTGAGGGACTGGAAGAGAGCGAAAGATCAGTAGGAGGAACATGATGGACAACCGTAGCACATGGATAACAGATAAAAGTGTTCTCTGAGGTCTTACGTTTGTGGCATCACTGCTAAAATAACAGCTTGTTCAGAAGGCTTGGTCGCTCGAATCATCCTGTTTAAAAACACATATGATAACATAAAAGTAGGTTTGTACATTTTCTGATTTCATCATGACAGTGAAATTGAGTATCTTGTACACACTCTCTCTCACATGCATAGACATCTACTAGGAAAAAAAATATTTGGCAACTACTAGATTTGGCAGAGAGCTGCATGCTTTGAGTATGAGTGTGTGCACATGGATTTAAGCCTCTGTGCAGGATGGGAAATTAACACCTGCAACCAGCCAAATGCAGGCCACTCCCTCCACAATGGAGAGTAATTTTAGTTTATTTACCTGGCTGGCCACTGTGGTGGGTAACCTGGTCTTAAAGATTCACTAAGAAATGATTCTTATCAACTGATTCTTTTAAGTGAATCAAAAACATTTCGCTCCACCAGAGTTGCACGCTTTCTGAAATGAATGAAATCTTATGAGTCAGATCTTTTAATGAATGACTGAAAAAGGTTTGAAACTGGTTTGAATCAGACTGAAACACTGCCCTTATAATTCACATACATAAAGTACAGTCTTTCATACAATGCCATTCAGAAAATCTTGGTGGTAAGATTTTTTTTAATCTTTTTGAAAAAGAGTCTCATATTCTCACCAACTCTGCATTTATTTGATCAAAAACACAGTAAAAAGAGTAAAATTATGAAATATTACTAAAATGTAAAATAACTATTTTCTATATTAATATGTAATTTATTCATGTGATCAAAGCTGAATTTTTAGCAGTTATTACTGAAGTCTTCAGTGTCACATGATCCTTCAGAAATCATATGGTGATTTCTTCATATTATTCATTAATAATTAATAAAAATGTATATTAAACTTTTAAACAGTAGTGTAAGAAAAATACAAATTATAACTGAAATTTACCCAAATGAATCCGTGAACTTGTAATTCAAAATCAAATTGAATTTGGAATTCTGAATTCTGTAAAAACTAATTTATGTAAATTGTGAGTTATTGTATATAACTTAATTTCCCTTCCTACCTCTAAGACAGAGCTAAAATTTGCCGTGTATAAGAGATGAAGAGAAATGAGCAAGAGACAGATGATGGATGGTTTGGTTGTACCCACCGGCAGACGGCATCAGCCTCAAAGTACCGTGAGTGCCGGCCATCAATGATGATGATCTCGTGGTGTTTATCCAAGAAACACTCCACCGCAGACTCAGGTGTTCGTGCGATGTTACACCTGAACCCCGCCCGCTCACACGCCCACCAGAACGCATCGCTCTGACTGTCCTCTTTAGCAAAGACCAGTAACACCTGAGCGAGACAGAGACGGAGAGAGAGTGAGGTGCTGTTGGTGGGTGCGTGTGAAAGGTCAACAGTCTTTCATCCCGGTCAGCGTTGTGTAACCATGGGGCTGCGATGTGAAATTCCACAGGGCCCAGGTCGTTCAGGACGCCTGTCACCGCTACCTCGCTCAGGAGGCCCGCTGTGCAGTGTCACACGTCCACCTACAGGGGGCAGAGAGACCTCACCACCTCGCACACTCATTTTCAAACACATTTCTACTGACACTAATTATCAGAAAGGTGCAAAACTACAGATATATAGCACACTCACTAAATCCTACAAAGCAGCTTAACAGTTTTACCCCCTCTATTTAACATAGAATGACTTTAATGTTACCAAAATTCAATCTGGTGATGTGTAACCTCCTCTATTTTATATCTTAGAAAGCATACTGCTCTGATTTTAACAGTTAGAGGTACAGCAGGATCATCAAATCAAAGTAACGGATTTCAGTAACCTGTAGTGGTGGAAATTATGATTCTTTCAAGAGATTCGTTCATTTTCAGTTCGTTCACCAAAATGTTTCGTTCAGATTCGTTCACTGATTCGTTCAGTGACCATTTCTTCATATTACACAAAATATGCCAGCAGGTGGGCAAAAAGAGTGCCTAAAGCCAACGAACGTATTCACTTGCTACAAAAACTGATTTGGCTTTATTAAAATATGTGCATAATCGCATTCAGTATATAAAGTATATTTAAGTTGTTCAGATGAACAAAGCATGAGGTTTTCTTTCATAATTATCATTTTAATTGTTTGGTCAGAAAGTTCTTACTCTAAAGTCCACGTTTGAATCTCGAGGATTTTTGCGAGATTTCCCCGTCTGACCCTGGAATTGCCGGGAGTCAATCGGTTCGTGTGTGATGTGTGATATTGCCGTGTGGCTGCACAACACACACGGAGCACCAAAACTGTTAGACCCGTGATTTTTTATCGCCGTGTGTGGGTCTCTCAGGTTTGGAAAATCTGCGACATTTTAAAATCGTCCCGTGTGAACCAGGCCTTTAGAAAGCATACTGCTCTGATTTAACAGATAGAGGTACAGCAGGATCATCAAATCAAAGTAACGGATTTCAGTAACCTGTAGTGGTGGAAATTATGATTCTTTCAAGAGATTCGTTCATTTTCAGTTCGTTCACCAAAATGTTTCGTTCAGATTCGTTCACTGATTCGTTCAGTGACCATTTCTTCATATTACACAAAATATGCCAGCAGGTGGGCAAAAAGAGTGCCTAAAGCCAACGAACGTATTCACTTGCTACAAAAAACTGATTTGGCTTTATTAAAATATGTGCATAATCGCATTCAGTATATAAAGTATATTTAAGTTGTTCAGATGAACAAAGCATGAGGTTTTCTTTCATAATTATCATTTTAATTGTTTGGTCAGAAAGTTCATATATAAGCCTATATATTCACATTCATAAATCGGGGATTAAACGTGGAATTATGTTCTGTACGCTAAATATGAAAACAAACGTCTTTGCACAGTACCTATAACTGCGCTTTGCATTTTGCGAGATTGACATGCTAAATGACCAATTGACCCAGTTTGCTCATTTATTTTATTCACGAACTAGATAAGCCATGTACCGATTCATTTCATTTATGAGCAACATGTATCCGTTCATTCAACTCAACCACGAACGACATGTGTGCCAGGTTCAGTCATTTCATTCACAAACGAGATGTACTAAATCATTCAACTCGTTCACGAAATACATGTGTCCCAGTTCAGTCATTTCGTTCACGAACGATATCTCTAGATATCGTTCAGACTCATATCAAACTCGTTCATTGAAGGGCGTATTCGTTCACTACATTCAACAAATCACATGCCCTGTCACATGTCATACTCGAAGGCTATTGGCTCGAGGTTGAGTAACTCTTTGACAGGATGAAACCGTTCACAGAGCTACCTGGTTCACAGAGCTGCGCATGCGCTGCTAATAGCGCCGCGCTGTTGTGGAGGGAGGTACTTCAGTGAACGAGAAATATGAGTCAGTGGATTACGTGAACGAGAACGATTCGCTCACTTAAAAGATTTGTTCTAAAAGAATGATTCGTTCACTTAAAAGATTTGTTCTAAAAGAACGATTCGTTCACTTAAAAGATTCGTTCTAAAAGAATGATTCGTTCACTTAAAAGATTTGTTCTAAAAGAACGATTCGTTCACAAACAACACATCACTAGTAATCTGTAACACCATATTGTCAGATTTGGTGTCTAATAGTATATCAGCGATACTAAAATAACACCGGAAATCAGACAATGTGTGTGTGGGTGGATTAAAGTCAATTCAATTTCAAACGACCCGAAAAATGACAGGTGATTTATTGGTTTCCCCAGAAACATCAGGCACATCGGACTCTGAAGAGAGTCAAACTTTCCTCAATTCACAGTGACTGGACTGACAAGCGGCAGTCAGTAATAAGGTTAACAATACACACACTTTCTGTTTCACAACTGCACTTTTAGTGAGCCATAATTCCAACTAATACGACACACTCAACCCACACATGCGCACACAAACAAGCACTCAGGATAATCTCTGTGTCAATCCTTTGAGACATCTCAAGATTATCCCAGGGGTCACGAGTCCATGTTAAGAGGTCTCTATGTGCCTTCACTCATTGGCCATAGCGTAAAAACAGGACAATGCAGCAATGAATGACAGTAATGCATTGTGATGTCACAGTATCATTCTATCACTGTGCAGCCCATGTGAGATCAAAGCATCACTAAAAAGAGTCCTGTAGTGATGCACTATGATGTCACAGTGACATTCAACAATGTGTTACTGCAGGGACTGTGAGAAATCATAATGGATCACTAGCCTACATGGTTTCATAATGACCTGCAATTAAGTATTAAATCCCATAAGCTTTATATGATCTTTTAAGTTTTGGTCTTTTAATGGAGAAATCTTAATTTGTTTTTATATCAACTAAAGTCTTATGGGTTTGGAATGACATGAGGGTGGGTAAATTATTTAATGACATAATTTCCATTTTGGGTGAACTAACAAATTGGTGAAATCAAACAAAATCACATGGTCACATGTTAAATGTGTCTAGAATCAATAGATTCTGTAGGTAACACTTCTTCTCCTGCTCGTCACATCGACTTGATTATTGGCCAAGGGCGAATCTCAAATTAGTCCAAATTTGGTAGATTAATTTAAATGAAGTCAAAGAACATATTCTTTTCATTTAAAGCAACTTATAGCACAATATACTCTAATCATCGCTTAAGCACCAGAGGTTAGTGCCTGCACAATGATAATAACATGGATACAAACTCAGTAATTAGCCAATTAAACGTGCACCTTTCGTTTACTCGGCCCAGATCATTAACCAAATCAAAGCCAACAAGACAAACACTTAAAAAGCCAATAAATACACTAGCATTCAAAAGTTTGGGCTCAGTATGATTTTTTTTTTTTAAAGAAATTAATTCTTTTATTCAGCAAGTATACTTTAAATGGATCAAAAGTGACAGTAAGGGCATTTATAATAGTTACTGAAATAAAATATTTATATTTCAAAAACCTGTGTATCACAGTTCCCACAAAAAATAAAGCAGCAGAACTATTTTCAGTAAAAATGGTTTTTACAACGGCAAATGAGCAATTCATGTGACACCGTAGACTAAAGTAATTATGCTGAAAATTCAGCTTTGCACCACAGGAATAAAATACAATTTTAAAGTTTATATATATAAAAAACAGTTATTTTACATTGTAATAATATTTCACATTATTACCGTATTTTCGATCAAATAAATAAAGCTTTGGTGTGCTTAAGAGACTTCAAAAATCGTACCGACTCCAAACTTTGGAAGCTACAAATTCAAAAATACACATAATGAATAAACAGGACTGCACCTGAATGGGCTCCTGGGTCAGTCGCATTGGCCCCAAACGCTCTTCTGCTGCAGACACCTGAGTGATCAAGAGGAACAGGTATGTTTCATTGAAATGAGGTTAAAAAGGAAACAAAAGCAATAATGCATCTGGTCTTACCATCTCAGAGCCTTGAAGCAACATTCTGACATGCCTGTCCTGTTTTTAATCACATACTGTTTGTACATGTGCTTGAATGTCCAAGAATGCAACCAATAACGCAAACTATACAAGACAAACAAAATTAGTCCACCGAAGAAAATAATGTTTCACAGGCTGAAATAATGATGGCAAATGTAGCCGTCCTGATCAGCACCAACTCCAATCCAAGTGTGTTATTCAGCTGATTTAAACACGACTATCCATAATCCTCTTGTCAAATTGTTTTAAATGCCATTTTAACTGCTCTATTGCTTCGTCAGATATGATACACATTGCAAAAAGGCTGGTTAGCATGGAGTTGTCCAAATGGTACAGCAAAATTGTTGTAATGACAGAGAGCAGGTGGCTCAAAGCTTCCTGCGTCATCCACTTTAACACTACACATAAGCCTCTCAGCAAGAATCACACGCACACACACACAAACACACATGCACAAAAAGCCTCCAGGCTAAATACCGATTCTAATCACTATAAAAGCAGCATATGTAATGCACATTTAATTTTGCCAAGACAAAAGAGATGAGTAAAATGAGATGAACGAGAGGACTCTTATTTTCCAGTAAAAAGATTAAAACATTAAAATAAAATCTATTTACTAACTCACTCTTGCGTAAATAGCACAGCATGAATTTGCTTTGGTCATCTGCCTGTTTTATGTAAATTTTACTGTTGAGAGGCCATCTAGAGTCAAGAGCTTTTATTCCTGTGACTACACACACACACACACACACACACACACACACACACACACACACACACAGATCTTGGATGTGTTTAATTGGACAGTCCAACAGTCATAACACAATCACACCCTTTACAGCTTCAACAAATGCAATTATCAATTTCTCTACAATTGTCACATGCAGTAAAATACTGAATCTCTGCATGTACTTTAGCAATCTAGTGTTCCTTCACAAACCCGGACAAAAACAATTTTTTATATTGGTTCATGTAAAAAAAAGTCTCAATTTTTTTTTTCTTTTGTTTTACATTTAAAATAAACTGCAACCAGTTGCTTGAAATTTATTGAGACTAATGTGAAATTAATGTGAAAAGCACAAAACACCTAAAAAAGGCATTGTGGCATTAACAAGGTAAAAACTTTTAATATTGTGGTATTTTGATATACAGCATGAATAACTACCATAATTATGTCATGGAATTTTATATAATATTCTGAGATGCATGGTGCCGCCAGTAACAAAAAAAAAAAAAAGTATTTTTTAGTAGTAAAAGTATTTTCATGATCACAAATTGAACTGCAGGCAACCTATAACAGCATTAAAGGGGTCATTTCATAAATGTAATCATTTTATTTTTACCTGAGGTGTTCTTTTTATAAAAATATAATATGGCACCCTTTTTAAATTATATAATTGTATATTATAAGAAAAATATGATTTTATTTGCACAAAAGGGTGTCTCTTGAGATCTGAAAGCTACAGTAATGGAGAATCAGATATTTCATACTAGGACCCCTTTAAAAGTGACAATCGGAAGAGACAGTTGACATCAATAATGCTTTTTATTTTCCGGTCAAAGGACATTACTAAAACCACTGTTACACAATGTTTTCTCAATAACAATTACAAAACAGTAGAGAGAACACTTTGCTATTGGAAATTCAATAACATTTATGTCCCAATTCACTAGAGAGGAATGAGGAGACGCTGGGGAATACTTTAACAAGACTTTAATTCCACGAACAAAGGGAGACAAACTCAAGAACTCAAAGATGACGTTTAATAACGTACAGCAAACAGGGGACTGAGAACACTTTAAATACACAAACACCAGTGGAACACACCTGGGAGCAAATGAACTAAATAATAAAACAGAGCTGGGAACGAATTCACACAACGAGGACAGGAACAGGACACATGAGGAGCAGAACACATGGAACAGAGTCTGACATAATGCCCGCCTCCGGAAGAGATCATACAGCTTTTGATGGCTGTGTCAATAAACAAACCAAACGTTTTACTCCTTTGAATGTAGCTTAATTATCTTTAAATGACTCCACACGCTTCATTTCAGTCCCTCTTCAAAGAGAGCCTGTGGATTTCAGCTCTTCTGATGCTGCCTTGTGCTGCAGATCTCTTTCAGGATAAAAGACCTCTCTCTCTCTCACACACACACACACACACACACACACACACACCTTAAAATGCACACTTCATCTTCTCTATATCTAAAGACAATATCAATATTTATAAAGCAAAGCTACTATATAAATATTATAAATGCAATATACATTACGGTTCAAAAGCTTGAGGTCAGTATGACCTCACAAAGGCTGAATTTATTTGATCAAAAATACAGTAAAAATTGTAATATTGTGAAAGATTTTAACAAATTTAAAAGAACTGTTTTCCATTTGAATATATTTAAAAATGTAATTCATGTCCCTGCTGATTTCTGGCAGAATTTCTCCAGTCTTCAGTGTTTTTCCAATAACATTGTGTGTACTGTCACTTTATCAATTTAATTCACCAATACTGAATAAAATGTATTAATGTCTTTTAAAAAAATCCCCAAAGTGTAGGGTATAAAAAATATAAATTATATACATCCATATGAACGAATATGTAATTACGCTGCTGCATTTCTAGATATGATTAAGTAACTTTAGTTATCTTAATCTTATCTTGACCTCTTTCATCTTCTGTATTTTCAAGAATCCCGAGTCTCTCTCTGGTTCTCTCGTGGTGTGTTCCTCTTCCCAGCACACTGAGTGTGTTTAGACTCAGTCATGTGCTTTTATTGAGGACAACAAACAAACAGAGAGACACATAAAATCACATGAAGAACAAAGGCCTTCCTTCACAGAGTACCAGGTCACGATAAAATATGATCCCCGCTATATTTAGATCCCCCAGATGAAAGTAGGCAAGCGGCAGCGCTGCGGCTGTATTGATTCAGATTTACTTATCACATTATATAATATATCAGCTAGATTGTATTTCTGTCCAGTTAACCCCTAGGAGACCTGGAGATGCTAGAATCAAAGCACATTCTCATTCAAACATTGTCATGGTTGATTTTATTCATATATATATATATATAAAATCTAAATAAAAAACTAGAAAAGTATAAGTTTTAAGAAAGCTGTTGTGGAAACTGTGTTTATACTTTTTTCTCTCTCAGGATTCTTTGATGAATAAAAAAGTTTTAAAAAAAAACAGTATTTCTTTGAAATACAATTATTTTGTAATTTTATAAATGTCTTTAGTGTCATTTAAAAAAATATATATTTTACACAAGATTTAATAAATGTATTTTTTTCAGTTTTTGAAACACTTTTTAGGAACCAATTTCCTTTAGAAATTCCTAGTAAATTTCAAAAACAATCTCAAAGAAATGGCAAGTAACACATTGAATTAGAAGTAGAAAAACTGAAAAAGTATTTTCTTGTAAAACACATCAATAATCTTTACATAACATGCATAATACAAACCTACTGCTAAAAGAGATTAACATTCTAAAAAAAAAAAAAAAAAAAACATCTAAAATGCATTACAAAATAAATAAACATATGTATGTATATACACTACCAGTCAAAAGTTTGGGATCAGAATGATTATTATTATTTTAGGAGTTTCTTATCAAGGCTGCTTTTATTTTATTAAAAATACAGGGCAAAAAATTATATATTATGTAATATTATTATGATGTAAAATAATGTATTTCTATATTAATATACATTAAAATCTAATTTATTCCTGTGAGGCAAGGGAATTGATTTTATCTTCGCTCTCCATCAGTAAAGAGTCATTCAGTAATCATCCAAAGATCCCCTTTTCACTCTGACAGCAACAAAAAGTCACATATATATGAGTGTGACCAACACAACAAGCACATCTCTAATAAAAAGTTACCATAGCTCTTACACGGTGACCACAGTTTAACTGTTAAACCACATGAAATCTCATGGATACTTATGTGAAATCATTGTTAGGGTGGCCTTACTTGGCCTTTTTTCCAGGACATATCCTGGCCTGGGATTTCTATGTTGTATTTCATACATTATATGTACACATATTTGCCCGTTCTCTGTACATCCCACCTTCTCACACACCATGATTGGTTGATTTTGTGCAATGCCTGCAAGCTATTGGTCAAACAACTTTTCATGTCTTGAAAACAAAGCCACACTGGACATTTCCAGATGGTTTAGAAATCCATGTCATAAAAAGCATGCTGAAAAAATTATTTAGCAGCACTGGCAACATTGATAATTCTAATAAAAAAATCAGCATATTAGAATGACTTCTTAAGGATCATGTGACACTTTATCCTGGAGTAATGGCTCATGGAAATTCAGCTTTGCATCACAGAAATAAATTATATTTTAAAGGATATTAAAATAGAAACTATCATTTAATAACATAATGACATTTTGCTAAAGTACAAATTTTTTCTGTATTTTGGTTACAAAGAGAACATAATGTTAACATCCCATCACTGTATGGACAGATGACACACAAACTATGTCTTCTTGACTGGATAACCAGTCTCGCTAGAAAAGTTTTAATGGATGAAGACTGCAATTAAGGTAAAAGACCATTGCAGTGGCGTACAGGAGTCGTACAGTAAGCACGCGTGAGTGCGTTATAATAATGCGTTTATGAGTGCTCTTGACACACTTATCGCACAATTGTATTTATGCAGAGCACAGAAATTTCCATGCATTCATGTTGTTTCCCACACACATTCATGATAATTAATGGACCGGTCTACATTAGTATATATATGCAGTCAGCAGACAGTTGGTTTAGGGTTTTTTTCAGGGGGCAGGGGCATCTCTATGTGGTCCTGTTTAGTATCGCAACTTGACTTCTCTAAAATGTAAAAAGGCTCTTTGCTGTTCCACTGTAGACATACTATAAATTCTGTTTTTTTTCTTTCATATGTGCTTATATGGGCTCCTTTGGTGTCCTTTTGGAGTTTGTAAGTGTCCTTTTTTGGACAGACATCTACATTTATCTTGAAAAAAATAGCAGAAAATACAGATTTTTGAGAATCACGCTTTAAATCTTTTGTTTTACTTTGCTGAATGTACTGTAGCAAATGATGACAAAATAAACATTTGAAACATGATAAATGGTCTATGCTTAATGTTTGCGATTAAAGCAGAGGAAAAGGGTGTGATTAATCGGATTAAAAATTGTAATCGATTGACAGCCCTAATATATAGATTTCAATGGAATGATAAAGGACTGTTTCCAAAAGCCTCTTCAAAGAACCATTTTGTCAAATTTAGCTTACTTCTGTGGATAAATTTGGCTACAAAGTTTAAACACACACACACACACACACACACTGAAGGAGGTTACACATGATGTATGCACACAAATGTATGACTGTGATCTTAAGACCGCGTGTGATGCAGTGTGCTGCTTTTATCTGCGCTCTCCATCAGTACAGAGTCATTCAGTAATCATCCAAAGATCCCCTTTTCACTCTGACAGCAAAAAAAAGTCACATATATATGAGTGTGACCAACACAACAAGCACATCTCTAATAATAACTTACCATAGCTCTTACACGGTGACCACAGTTTAACTGTTAAACCACATGAAATCTCATGGATACTTATGTGAAATCATTGTTAGGGTGGCCTTACTTGGCCTTTTTTCCAGGACATATCCTGGAATGGGATTTCTGTGTTGTATTTCATACATGTACACATTAGTGTTGTCAAAAGACCCGGTTCCTCGGTACCAAGTCGGTACAAAAAAAATGAAAATGTGACGGTACCAGGTTTCTTTAAGTACCGGTGGTACCGAGGACCCAGTCAACCTGGTTCTTGACGCATACAGTGCTATGATTTCAGCGAAGCAGAAAACGCGGTTGGAATCTCAAAATCCAGTTATGAAAATAAAACATATTAATACGGACAGTAATGGAATTTGTCAAAGTTAGCATAAATTAATCAAATCAAATCTCCTTAAGGACCAGTAACTGTAATGTTAAGCCATAAAAGTTGGTTGAAATATGAATTCTGCATATTCTGCGCGTCTCTCTGTGAATGAATGAATGGCAGAGACATGTGGGTTTGTTTACTACATAGACTGAAGCGTGTGACGCTTGCAGTGATTTAAGCATAAACACATAAACAACATCACCAGAATTGTTCTGAGTCACTTCACAAGCATTTTGTTTCATTTGAGTAAAACCAGTGTCAAAATAAAAGTTAATTTTTACATAAAGGCATTGTGCTGGAAATATTACTATTATTTAGTATAATGTTTGTGATACTGCTACTACGGTTTTATTTTTTAAAGAAATAAAAATCACACAATATTTCTTCCATGTTTACATTTTAATAGAAAATCCCCTTTATCAAAAAAAAAATGTTTACATTTAATTAAGACAAATTTATATAAAAAACTAAAACTTTAAACATAATTGTAAATAATTATCAAGAATGGCATTGGTTTTATTTTTAGTGTTTTTCTTTTTTTATTAGAATATTTTTGTGTTTTGATTTGGTACCGAAACTGGTACCGGATTTTCACTGTTATAGGTATCGAATACTGAAATTTTGGTACCGTGACAACACTAGGACACATATTTGCCCGTTCTCTGTACATCCCACCTTCTCGCACACCATGATTGTGTAACGGTGGCTGCCCCAAAAAGAATGGTACTTCATAAATGTATATTTAATTTAAATTGTTCGGGCGCCAGACAAGCAAAACTTGTCAAGAAATAAAATATTTATTTATTTATTTATTTATAATGCGTAACTAATTTCGGTTTCCCCGTAAATAGCTCAAGCCACTGTTACACAACAACAGAAAGGTTTCCAAAAAAAAACTACATGAAGTTAAATTTTCATACCATTTGTATTTTTTTCCGTTACTTCACATAACAAATGACAGAAGAAACGTGTAAACAGAAAGTAACAATATTGCGGTTCAAGTTCAATTCAAGATTTCATAAACAATCACAAAATCACGAGAGTCCTTGATTCACAAGTGTCTTAAAGTTCGTTTTCCTCTTTAAAGTTCTTTTCTTTTTACATGTTCCATTTTAATCAAAGGGGAAAAAAAAACAAGAGAGAAGAAAAAAAAAAAACACAACAAAGAAAACTAAATAATCCCAACGAGTGTTTGTGTATGGGTGTATGCGTGTGCAATGAGAGTATGTGTGTGTGTGTGTGTGTGTGTGGTGGCTGTGGGAAGTCCGTGTAGCGGCCGCTAATCCCGGGCCGGGGACAGAGTACGTGAGGTTAACAAATGATGGACAACATCACTAGTACCTGAGGCAGGCGAACGAACCAGTCTGGATTGTGTATCCCCAGGCAGGCGACCGAACCATGTAGTAGAGCTCAATTTCTCCGACACTTCGGCGATCGCACCCAGTCAGCGCATGCACAGATTCCAGCACAAAACAGCAACGACCTTCAGGTAGCGTGCGTCCCATTCCAATACAACCTACACGTGCGTTTTGTTTTTACTTCCCTCCCTCTCACTTCCGTTTCTAAACTCGCTTTTATATTAAATTTCCTTCATTGATTTCCGCCCATTAGAAAAAGTGAAAAGCTGGCATGGATTTCTTCCAAATCGCCACACTCTCCCTCCCTGGAGAAAACAACCTATGGTTGTTGAAATATTAATCATATTTAAAATCCAATGAATTCCTCATCATCAGACGATTCATTGAATATTTGGCAGAGTCTTTTCTTTTCCTGGCTTTCCAGCTCTTCAGCCGTGGGAAAGCATGGTTTCAGGTTGCACACATGCACTATGCGAACATCTTCGCCAGTGGACTCCAGCGCTACTCGATAATTCAATGGACCCATCTGCTTTATGACACGGTAGGGGCCTTTCCATTTCTGAGCCAATTTTGCAGTGAAGTGATGTTGTGCACTAGACTGGGGAAAAGTCCTCATCCACACACGATCCTTTTCCTTGTATGTAACCTCTCGTCTTTTTTTATTATAATTCCGAAGCTGTCTCTTTTGTGCTTTTTTTGCAGCATTCCATGGCCTTGGTCTGAAGCTCAGTTAGATGGTGGACGGTATCGTAAGATAGACAATCTGGAGTTATATTCTTGCCATGTAACAACTTGTCCATGGGACTTTGCAGTTTCCTTCCCAAATGAAGCTCTGCAGGGGTCATCCCAATCGTTTCCTGGACAGCTGAATTAATAGCGAAACGGAGTTCAGGTAAGTATTGGTCCCATTTCCTGTGATTATTGTCCACATAGGCAGAAATCATGCATTTGAGCGTACGATTTACCCTCTCTGTCATATTTGTTTGTGGATGGTATGACGTCGTCAATTTAGGTTTGATACTCCACTTTTGACAGAGTTCTCTGAACAATGATGACACAAATTGGGTTCCTCTATCCGACAGAATGAAGTCCGGTACCCCCCAACGGGTTAGAATTTCCTTCCGAAGAAGTAATGCAACAGTCTGAGTTTTAGCGTTGCGCATGGGAAAACATTCCACCCACCGGGAGTAATAGTCTACAACGACTAAGAGGTACTCATTTTGCTGTGTGCTGCGTGGCATTGGGCCCATAATGTCCACTCCAAGCATCTCGTTGGAATGGGTGGTGGTGACTTGTTGTAGTTTGCCCACAGGTTTCTGATTTTCTCCCTTAAGAGTCTGGCATTTGACACATTTTTTAACATGGTGTTTTATGTCAGTCCACATTCCAGGCCAGAATGCAACATCATGGATACGCTTGTAGGTCTTATAAATACCTACATGACCGCTCCAGGGATTTGCGTGGTAGTGGTGTAGAATGGACGACACAAGGCTGTTAGGAATGTACACTCTGTAACGAACTTGATTGTTTGGCAGGTGAGTTTTGTGATAGAGTTTATCTTCCACTACCTCATACTGATCTTTTAGAGGGGAATCATTTTCTGCAAGTGCTTGAAGTGTTTTGATGATGTGAGGGTCTTTGTGCTGTTCCTCCCAGATTGTGGCTGGAGACATCGGAAACTCAGCATTCTCCTGCTGGTCTTGGTTGGTGTACAGGTTACAGCTGGTACGAATCCGAGACAGAGCATCAGGTGCCATATTTAGTTTTCCTTTGCGATATTCAATGATAAAATCAAATCTCTGAAGTCGCAAGGCCCACCGGATAAGGCGACTCTTGGTTTTTGTGGAAGAAATTACCCATTGTAAGGCTGAGTGGTCTGTGATGACGGTGAACAATTTGTGCTCTAGGTAGTGCTGCCATTTTTCCAGGGCCCAAATTACAGCCAAACACTCTTTTTCGGTGGCTGTATAATTGGTCTCCGCTTTGTTCAGGGTTCTGCTGGCATAAGCAATAACTTGTTCTAAACCCTTTTCCTTGCGCTGGGTCAGCACAGCACCCAAACCAGTGTCACTGGCATCAGTGTAAACAGTAAAAGGCAATTGAAGGTCCGGATGGCCAAGAATGGGAGGAGAGGTTAGACAGCATTTCAAATGTTCAAAGGCTTGCTGACATGGTGGTGACCAGAGGAATGAACATCCTTTTTTTTTCAGTGCATTGATGGGTTCAGCGATCCTGGAGAAGTTTGGTACAAACCGGTGGTACCACCCGGCTAACCCCAGGAAGCGCTGGACCTCCTTGATGTTGGTGGGCACAGGGTATTCCCGTATAGCCTCCACTTTACTTGGGTCTGCAGCTATGCCTTGGACGTTGACAATGTGTCCCAGAAAGGTTATTTCTTTAAGACAGAACTTGCTTTTTTTTAAATTAATGGTGAGGCCAGCCATTTGCAGTTTATGGAGGACAGCCTGGAGGTCGGAGAAGTGCTGGGCTACAGATGGTGAGTAAATAATTATGTCGTCAATGTAGACAAAGCAGATGTTTCCACGCAATTCTCCTAGAACCGTCTCCATTAGTCTTTGGAAGGTTGCTGGGGCATTTTTTAACCCAAACGGCATAACATTAAACTGAAACAATCCTGATGGAGTTGTGAAAGCAGTTTTTGGTTTACTTTCTTGATCCATGTTCACCTGCCAGTAGCCACTGTTAAGGTCAATCGTGGAAAAGATGGCAGCTCCAGATAGTGACTCTAAGATCTCAGTGATGTTGGGTAAAGGGTAAGCATCATTCTCTGTAATGGCATTAACTTTCCTGTAGTCCACACAAAACCTGAGGCTTCCGTCTTTTTTAGGGACCAAGACGACAGGTGAGGCCCATCCAGAATGTGATGGTTCTACGATGCCGGCAGTCAACATCTCTTCCAGTTGCTCTGTAATGACAGCTTGTTTGGCAGGTGTTGTACGGTACGGACTTTGTTTTATAGGCACTTGGTGGGTAGTATATATGTGATGCTGTGTAACTTCGGTACGTCCCAGGCGAAGGGTACAAACTTGAGGGTTTGACTCGAGGATCTGCAGTAACTGTTGCTTTCCTTCCGGAGGTAAGTGGGCATGCTGTACAGCAGTGTCAATTAGTGTCTTGTCATCCAGATAGGCTGGTTGAACCATGTTAAGTTGAGGAGGAGGAACAGAAGATAGTAGAGAGAGACTGTTGGAGTTTTTACTTCCAATCTTTCCCCTTGGATGTTGGGAGCTGATAACTGGTACACTGGCATTTGTTGGCTGGAAAGGATAATACTCTTTAGGATTGGACTGAAATGAATACTTTTGATCTGCAACATTGATCTGCAGCCCACTGGAAAAGATAAGGTCCAGTCCTAACACGACTGCATAGGCCAGGGCTTTGGCTGATAGAACCACAGCAGATATGGTGAATATTTTTTTATGTAGGGTAATTGGCAAGTTTACCCAACCTAAAGGAATTTCTGCTTCCCCATTGGCGAGGTAGAGTGGACCCTGGGTCCATGGATTGAGTTTTTGTGAAGAGAGTTCCTTCCAGAGATTCTCATGTAGAAGGGTGTAGCTAGCCCCAGTATCAACAATGGCTTTTCCCTTCCAGGTACCAATACAGAGTGGTATCACTAACTGTTGTGGAACAATTTCAGTAGGTGGTGTTTTCTTACCAGTTGTGGGTGACTTCTGAGGAAAGGTGGCAGACACAGAGCGATTGCCAGGTGGACCAGTACCTTTAGAAGCTGGAAATGTTGTCCGCTTGCTATTAGAGGAAAGGTGTTTGCTGGTGGACTGAGGTGACTGGGACTGAGAAGAGACAAAGTGAGGACAGTGGCCAGGGGAGTGATGGCCTTTACATCGCCAGCATTGCACTAAAGGCTTCTCTGCCGGGTGGTTGGCAATAGGTCTTTGAGGCATGGATAAGGGTTGCTTAGAACTCACACGTTTTTCATATTGCAGTTGTTGTTCGTAGTCTTTTTCCAGCTGTTGGCCCAATTTCACAAGTTCATCGACTGTGTTCACCCGACTGCGAATCTGGCTTGCAAGATAGGGGTTCATATTTTTTAAAATCATTTTCACCAATTCACTGTCCGTCAAGGAGGGCTTCCACCTTTTGCAGAGAGCTCTGTATGTAAATGCAAAGTCTCTAATGCTCTCTCTTTCTCCCTGTGTTCGTGTCCTTACCCGTTCAGCCAACTCATCTTCATAATCCTCTGAGAGGAAAGCAGAGAGGAAAGCAGCTTCAAATTCTTCCCACGTGGTTATTGAGGATCGTGCAACTTCCCACCAGTCCCGGGCAGTACCGTAAAGGACAGTGCGGAAAGTGGCCAGAATGTCAGCATCAGTAAGAGGATGTAACGCTAAGAAATCCTGACATCGAGTTAGATAGAGCAAGGGGTCCATGTCATCTGACTGTCTCCCAAAAGTAGGAAATGTAATCTTAAGATGATCACTCTTTACAACAGGAGCAGGAAGCAAAGGAGCGGTCACTGGTGATACAGCTGAAACTGGAGCGTTAAGAGGCAAAGGTGAGTAATCTCTTGTCTGCAGGTCAGTCATTTGTTTCTCTTGCTTTTCGAGTCTTCTATCAAGTTCAGTTTGTAAGCTCTTTACAGTTGCACACAATGTGTTTGTGATTTGGGTACACTGGGTGAGCTCTGTAGATAACTGATCATGATTTCTTTGATGGGTTACCAGGTAGGATTTGAGGTCTTGCTGAAACTCCACTTGAAGTTGGTCGATCATAAACCGCACTTCAGACACATATGTGGTCTCAGCTCTGTGAAGTTCATCAGAAATCATAACTTTAAGTGATTTAGTGAGTTGATCAGCCTCTTCCTTCACATGCTTCTTACTTTCAGAAATGTGGGTGAGCACTTCTTGTTGACTGTGCTTGAGTTTATCAGCAAGGTTAGAAATCAGGCTGTCTTGGCGTGCAGACAGGGTTTTAAGTTCTATGGCAAGTTCACCAATGGTTTTCTCATGGGTTTGCATATGTTGTGTCAACGTTTCCCAGTTTTCTTTAACTTGAGTGAGTTGATGCATTCCTTTTCCAGGAGTTGATAGGATACCAGGCAAGTCCTGCTGTGCCGCCGAAGATTGAGATGAAGGGTCAAGTAATGTACATATCTGCATAGAGTCGCCATTCGGTTCCTCCTCCCAGATGAAGGGTTGAACAGGAGTACTGCCAGCTAGTGGTGAAGTTGCAAACCGCACCTGGGTTCCTGGTACATCAGTGGTGCTGGCTTGAGTAGGAGTGACATGGAGAGGAACACGAGAGAGTCCAGGTGGAGAAAGTAGAGGACGAGGTGCTGGAGGCCAGACTGGGGTAGCAACATCGGGTGCCGGTGGTTCAATCTCCACAAAAGTGGATGGAGAGAGAGGAGTGGTAGCCATGTTTGATTGTCAATGAATGTGTAGTCAGTAGGGATGGGCATGATTAATCGACGATCGATAATTGATCGTTAAGATTTTCCTCGATCATGTTAATTTGTTATCGATTAATCTAAAGCATTTTTTTTAATCTAATGCAGGTTGCGTTGCGTAGTGCGAGTCTTCAAGCAATTAAATGAATTTCACTGTGTGGCAGCAATTAAATATTTTACCACCATGGGGCAATATTTGACACCCTACTCGGTTATCTGTGATCTTCCGTTTTGATTTTAAAGAATAATCATGAAGATGTCACGGCGAAGTGTGGCGTGGGACCATTTTGATTTAAAAAGCGAACTAGTTAACTGCAAACATTGCGATGCCGTGTTTAAGTACAACACGGCCACGAGTCAAATGATGTACCTATGCATCCCGGCAAATTTTCATGAGGCTTTAACCCTTTCGAGTCGATTAACGCATATATGCGTTTTGAGTCATTTTCTCCTGATAACCCCTGATAAATTACACTCTGTTTTAATCGTACAGATAAGAGCAATACATCAATCGAATCTGTAAAGGGTCTAGTTTTTTTTGGATACAGACATAATAACAAAAAACCTTTTGTGCACTTATAAAATAAAGATAACAAACAAGGTGCGCTGTCTACAGTCTTTGTCTCCGCTGATCGTCATGTACAAACATTTCATTAAAATGAACCGTAACTCCGTGAATACTCAACGAAGAGACATGAGAGAGATATCTATAGAAAGCCTGGAATGTCTACTTTTAAACTAAGTGCTTCCGAAAAACAAATATTCTGAGATAAAGTAATCCATATGAAAACAACGCAATGTCTGTTTTTCATATCTTCCTTCATTATATTTAATGTGACCACGCCCCCGCGCTGAACGCGCTATTCAGATTCAAACTGAAGCGCGCGGCTTGAATACGCCCACACAGAAGAAAAGGCAGCGAGACTGTTCTTCAAGTTTTTATTTTATTTTACTGTTTGCTTCGCGATGAGAGGACTAAGACATAATTCACCCCAAAAAGATGTGATGTGGTTGATGATTTGAGAAATGGATTTCCTCAGAAAAAAGAATGAAGCACTTTATTCAGACTCAAAACGCATATATGCGTTAATCCACTCGAAAGGGTTAAGAACGCCTGCTAGCAGCTGCAGGTTCCGCTGCTTTAGAGCACTGCATATGCACGCGGATATATGTTCGGTTTGCCTGAACGTAGTTTAACTGTCTGCCACAAGTTGATCTTGTAATAAAGGTCTCACCGAGGAAAAACACGCTGTATTTTTGTGTTCATTGCATTTTTTTATTATAAAAATTAAATAATTAATTATATTATAAAAATATTAATGATTAATCGATAGTCGATCGTTAATTCTCCCGACGATCGACTAAGAAAATTTAATCGAATGCCCATCCCTAGTAGTCAGTGTAAAAATGTAGTGAAATGTACGTTGAGTGAAAAAAAACAAACAAACAACAATGTACAAATGTTTAAAAAAAAATAAATTGGAACAGAATACTCTAACAGTTCAGTGTGAAATGTCTGTCCAGTTGTCCAATTCACACTACAATTCCCTTAATTTCACAAACAATAATAAGATTTCAATAACACAAATTATTATTTCCCCAGCTTTCACATTAATTAGGTCAATCAGTATAGCAGCAAGACAACTAAGGGGTAACAATTATATATTTAACAACGTGTAAGTTCATGAACAAAAAAAAAAATCTTCCCACAAAACCCTTCAATAAAGAAAACTGTTTCAGTTCAGTATACATTTCACAAACACAAAAATATGCAGTTTTAAGTGACAATAACCAACACTCAAGTAATCCTTTAGGGAAACTATAATTCAAAGTTCCAGTGACCCGTTTAAGTGGTCACGATATAAATGTTTAAGTTTCAAGTCGTCCAGGTTTATCAAAGCGTTTAATTTTCAAGTCCCTGTTCGGGCGCCATTTATGTAACGGTGGCTGCCCCAAAAAGAATGGTACTTCATAAATGTATATTTAATTTAAATTGTTCGGGCGCCAGACAAGCAAAACTTGTCAAGAAAATAAAATATTTATTTATTTATTTATTTATAATGCGTAACTAATTTCGGTTTCCCCGTAAATAGCTCAAGCCACTGTTACACAACAACAGAAAGGTTTCCAAAAAAAAACTACATGAAGTTAAATTTTCATACCATTTGTATTTTTTTCCGTTACTTCACATAACAAATGACAGAAGAAACGTGTAAACAGAAAGTAACAATATTGCGGTTCAAGTTCAATTCAAGATTTCATAAACAATCACAAAATCACGAGAGTCCTTGATTCACAAGTGTCTTAAAGTTCGTTTTCCTCTTTAAAGTTCTTTTCTTTTTACATGTTCCATTTTAATCAAAGGGGAAAAAAAAACAAGAGAGAAGAAAAAAAAAAACACAACAAAGAAAACTAAATAATCCCAACGAGTGTTTGTGTATGGGTGTATGCGTGTGCAATGAGAGTATGTGTGTGTGTGTGTGTGTGTGTGTGGTGGCTGTGGGAAGTCCGTGTAGCGGCCGCTAATCCCGGGCCGGGGACAGAGTACGTGAGGTTAACAAATGATGGACAACATCACTAGTACCTGAGGCAGGCGAACGAACCAGTCTGGATTGTGTATCCCCAGGCAGGCGACCGAACCATGTAGTAGAGCTCAATTTCTCCGACACTTCGGCGATCGCACCCAGTCAGCGCATGCACAGATTCCAGCACAAAACAGCAACGACCTTCAGGTAGCGTGCGTCCCATTCCAATACAACCTACACGTGCGTTTTGTTTTTACTTCCCTCCCTCTCACTTCCGTTTCTAAACTCGCTTTTATATTAAATTTCCTTCATTGATTTCCGCCCATTAGAAAAAGTGAAAAGCTGGCATGGATTTCTTCCAAATCGCCACAATTGGTTGATTTTGTGTAATGCATCCAAGCTATTGGTCAAACTAATTTTCAGCATGTCTTGAAAACAAAGCCACACTGACTGGACATTTACAGGCAGTTAAGAAATCCAGGTCATGTCCCAGAAATTATATTTTCATATTTTAATGGGAACATTAACACAACCTTCTTGGAACATATTTTTGATAGCTGGGTTTAAAATCACACCATGCTGGAATGTGTAACAATTACAATTTTAAGATACCTTTTGGTAGATTCATTAAATACATTTTCAAAATATATTATTTGATTTCAATTGAGGAAATCATTGTACAACTTCATTGTATATTCATTAAGGATTCAGAGAAACAAGACCACAAACCAAGCAGGTTTATGAACTGAATATCTAGCATTGAATAATTGCTGATAAGAGCTTCACAATACAGATACAGTATAATCAAAGTGTCAATCTTGGTGTAAAACAAGATTTTGTTTTTCTCTCTCAAGAGTTCCTATAAAATGGGCTATAAATAACCTCATAAAACTGTGTTCTCTATGAATATACAGCTTACCAACTGAATGCCATCTTATCTAGAGAATCATCAGTTCATCTACTGAAGCTGTAAGTCAACATGCACAGCTAGGCAACCAGAACACAACACAGAAAGGTCAAAGTGCACACAAATTCACCCCAAGCCATATAAAACGAAAGTAAACAACGGAAATCTATGATTTCTCACAACAATTTAAATTTTTACCCATTGCACCACACATTTTCCAAATAATAAATTTCTCCAGGTGAAACAAATTAATAATATCATTCCATTCCATCCCATCAATGAGATTTTAATTAAGGTTCTAACTTATATATATATTTTCACATTTCACCAAAAAGACCACCATTTCACCATTTTCACTTTCTTATCTTCACTTTCTCTGCATTTGGTTCATTAAGGCCAAAACAAAAATTCCAGGGATGGAGTCTCTGTTCAGTGGATATTATTAACAACCAGCGAGAATGTGAGAGAGACAGAAGAGAGGAGAAAGAGCTGGTAGAGTGGGAAACAGATGGTCATTAGTAGATAAACAGAGACAATCAGATGTCTGATGACACAGACAGAGTAAATTCAAAAAAAAAATCAGAGGATTGTGATTCTCTGGCTGTGCGCAGCAGTTATAACGTGTGTAAAACAACATCAACGCTACAGCCAAAGCAATATCCCACTCACCAAATACAGAGACACCACAACAGAGTCACCTCAGTCATACACATCAACAATCCCAAATTACAGCTGTGCCGATATACAGCCATATCGCACTCCTTGTCATGTGTTATTGCTCTTTTATAATGAATAATAATGAATCTTAAAAAAAATTTTTTAAATATACAAATCTGAAACCATAATATTTACTTTTTTAAAATAGCAGCTTGACTGTATTAACCACTATCTACCCCAATCTTGCATCCTAATAAAATGAATAAACTCAAGATTCAAACTCTTGCTGTCTGTTAGCAGAAATGCTCTTGGTGTGTCCAGCTTGTAAACTGGAATGTTTCACATTTAAACATATTTCAAACAATCTGTTCCCGTCCCGTAAGATCCTACATACTCCCACGATGCTTTCAAGTGTTTACAAAAACCTCCCAGATGATAAACAACGTTACTATGCCACCATCATGGACTACTTTGGAGTTCTGTTGCTCTTGCTGACTGAGAGAACACAGTCTATAACACAACCTCAACACACACACACAACACACACACAGAGAAATGAAAGGAAAGCACTCACACGTGAACAAATAGAGAAGAAACGGCTTAGAAAATTTTAGTTTCCTGTCCAACCTGAAAAACTCACTATTTGGCATTAGCTAGTAATTTTCATACTAGAACCAAGAGCACATTCAAGTAATGACCCACACACACATGCACCATAATCAAGCTGGTCAATGCTCGGATCACATCTCCAAATCAGTCACGATATGGGGAATCTGAGGTCAAACCAAAAATTAACAGGAAAATTAACTTGTGTATCATTTCATCCTTTTTTACCATTCCTTATGATTGGTTTCGTAATAAAGCTGCTTTAACTGTGGTAAAACCACAGATATTTTTAGTGAACAGTATAAATATTTGGATGTGTCTTACCATTCAAAATGTTGCAGTAGAGATGAGAGTCTCTTACGTTCACCAAGGCTGGATTTAATTGAAAACAGTACTACTGTAAAATATTGTTTCAGTTTAAATGAATTGTTTTCTATATTAACATATTTTAAAATATTATATTTCTGTGATGCAAAGCTGAATTTTCTGCATCATACATCATATGATCCTTGAGAAATCATTCTAATATGCTGATTTGCTTATTAAGAAACATTTCTTCTTAATACTGTTATTGTTCAAAACAGTAGTGCTGGTCTTTTTTTTCAAAAAATGGAAACTGAGATATTTTGTACTAATTTAAAATAATTACAAATTTTGGTCTTAAAGGGCTTTACTCTAACTTTTGGTCAATTTAATGTATCCCTGCTAAATACAAGTGTTTATTTCTTTCAATTCTTAAAATAAATAAATAAATAAATAAAATAATATATATATATATATATATATATATATATATATATATATATATATATATATATATATATATATATATATATATATATATATATATATATATATTAAATGATATTAAATAGTAATAATATTACATTTAATAATAATATTAAATATAAAAATAAATTGATCAATTTAATGTATCCCTGCTAAATATAAGTATGAATTTCTTTCTCTATACTCATATGGCTTTATATATTATAATACATGCAACTGTTGGTGTTATTATTAATTTCTTTAGACTTATAAAACCTTTAAAAACCCTAAGTTTTTTTAAATGTTCACATACTGAAAACATACAACTCCGGTTGCTAGTCTAGATCTAAGTACACTCTCAGAAAAAAAGGTAAAGTATTTGAAAAGTACATTTTTAGGCAGTAATATGAATAGTTTAGTTAATTGTATGTACCTTTAAGGTACCAATACACACCCTGTGGGTACAAAGGTGTATCTTTCAAAAAAGGACGACCCCAGTGACAGTTTTGAACCTTTTTTTACTGGAAAGAGCAACACCACACAAAAACTTCTACTCACTAACTGCTTGGACTAATACAGAGGATTTCTCTCTAACAGAGAGGGAAAAAATGTAAAACATCTACAAATATGCTGGAGAATAACGTCACGGCATCATTACCATGGATGTAAATAAAAACCAGCCATCCAGGGGATAAATTTATATCATCATGTTCACATCATGTATCATCATTTGGTACAAATGTCTCCCCTGAAAGCAAACGCAAAGAAATCTGCTAACTAAATGATGCTAACTCATGGGACAGATGCTGCAGGATGGCGCTAATCATCGAGGACCGATTTCATGCTGTTATCTAAATGTCCCTGACCTCCCGAGGGAAGCCACAGCCAATCAGGTTGTACTTTACGTTAGGCTACTTTTTGACAGTGATGAGTCTCAATGTCATTCGAGACGGCTGATGCCCCACTACATGTCTCAGGGCACCTCTTCCCACAATGCCTTGTTCTAATCATATGTGTGTGTGTATCTGGACTGAGATTCATCAGCCTTTTTGCATGTGATAGTTCACACCCTGCAGAGTTCACAGCCAGAGGGGTAAACAAATTCTGTGGCCTGAACAAACACAAATGCATACAAAGAAACACAAAATCGGTCTTTCTTCAACACAAAGACACCGAGATGCACAAACACACACAAGAAAGCCAGATATCACACATTCAATACAAGATGGATATTGGCTCTATTGCTCTGGACACAATGAGAGTGTGTGTGAGTGATGGAGAGCCGTGCAGAGTTACACACACACTTCAATGGCATCACTGAGTTCCTCGCCAGTCTCGGCAAGCATCGGACTATACCACACACACACGCCTGGCAGATTTACCAGTTTCCTTTCAAACTGACAGACGACCAACATACACACATAAAAAGGGCCCATTAAAAACTATTACATACATCCATACACAGATCTATAAAAGGTCCTTTTAGGATCTTAAAACGGCATTAGTATTTGATTTGTGTTGGTAACAGAGATTCAACTGTGTACAGTGGGCCATCGGTTTTATTTGGCCAAATCAGAACAAATGAGTCACGATTTTATCATTCTCTGACAGAGAAATGTAATCATTCTTTGACCAAACTAACAAAAAAGTGTGTTTATTACAGGTCTAAGAGAGTGTGCTCACCTGCAGCGTGAGACATTTTCTAATCTGAATCCTACACGCGATCTGACTGGAAACACTTTAACTCTGATAAAGCTGAAATCCATTCTAAACATAGCAGGAATTACGGCGTTCAGGTAAACAGCCTTCCAGCTTCTTCTGCAGAATGTAAGCAAAATGTAACAGAAAGATATCATCCCCAGAAAGAGACAAAAAAAAGATTTAACCTTTTCAACAATAAATAGAAATGCTGTAATGTCCAGCCTTACGAAAAGTCACCATAGTTTTCTATTTCAAGTTAAAACTTAAACAGTCACTGACTTGAAAATGAAGTTCATTAAAAAAGTTATTATGGCAGTATGGTTTCCACAAAGCATAAACATAACTTGATAAAAGCCACCAAAATAACCATGACAGATACAGTGGCCACAAAATGCAATGACATTCAGAAATTTGATGTGCAGTCCAAGTATCAAAATGCGTTTTGGGCCCACTGTACTTGTACAGTCCAAGGCAGTAGTTCTAAAATGGTTTTGCATCATGACACCAATTTGACTTTAATTACCCAATGGTGACCCAAATCTGCAACACACAAAATGTGATCATGTAAAATGTCAACCAGAATGTCCAAATCAAATGTGAAACCTAAAATAGATAGAACAATATGCTAAATTATTAGTATCCGACTGCATGAGCCCAGTTTGGTTATCCGAAAGCAGCACTAATTTAATTCCTACTCGCCTTGACTCATTTAACACAAAAATCATTATCTGACTTGCACCTGCAATAAAATAGATCTCTACTACATACAAAAACTGATATCAGAAGTTTCACAGTGTGGAAATTACATGCATTTTAATATCAGAGGTGATTTTATACATTTGAAAGTTTGTATAGTTGCATAAAAGGTGTAAATAGAACAAATATAAACAAGAACATTATTTGACATTTAAAAAACAGCCATGGCTCTTTGACCCGCAGTGCACCTATGTTATATTTTGGTACCAAACTAAAACAGTCTTTGATGGGACATATTTTTGATTCCCTTTAAAAATCTGAAAAGCTACCATGACTTAATATTTAACTATATGAAATCACGTTGTTAGTTGCATCTTATGTAAATAGTTTTCTCTGTTGGCCATGAGCATCTTGCTAAAACAGTATGGTGTCTGGAGTATGGTGCTAGCAACACCAACATCACAGGTTTGATTCCCAGGGAACACATGAACTGATCAAATGTATACCTTAAATGCAATTTAAGTTGCTAAGTTCAGATAAAGGCATCCACCAAATGCATAAATGTAAATGTGGCCATATGAAAACAAACCGGAGGCCCATTTTTGGGACGCAGCCTACCAGTTGAGCACTGCTGCTATAAGGACCATCATGGTGGTGCATATACAAACTGTTCCCACAAATGTCAGAAATGAACCAGGGCTTGGGGCAAAAATGGCCCACATATTTTTTCTAAGTCTTCATCTGTAACGTATGATGTATTTCCACCAATCAATTACATAAAAGCCAAGCAGAACATTACATTTACATTTGGCAGAGGCTTTTATCAAAAGCGACTTCTATTGCATTTAAGGTATACATTTAATCAGTTCTCTCATTCATTGGGAATGGAACCCATGTTGTTAGCACCATGCTTTACTGTTTTAAGCTACAGGAATTGCAATATCTTGCACACCTATTCGATGTTGATTTTTATTGACAACAGACATAATAGTTAATGATCGAATTGATAATGTTAAACCAGTTAATGTAAATGCTGAGGGTTTTATACTGTTAAAAATGTCTTTGTAAAAGTAAATAATGCTGCTAAGATCACATCCACAGGTAAATATTGTCCTTCACTGGGCTCCCACCTGTTTGAAGTTTCTAAATGAACAAAACTCATTCACCAAAGCTAAATTTAACCTTCTGAATGACAGAATACCATTAGAGATGTCAAACTAGACATAATTATCAGTAAACAATAAGTATATGGCAGCAATAAGCATCCAAATGATGATTCACAACAACAGCACACATGCAGGAATGACACTAACACACTGAATGAATGACAATACGGTGGAAATAAAGAGAGATAAAGAGCTAAACCTGATTCCCACCATCTTGCCATTCATTCATTCATTCATTCATTCCTCATACCTTGACGCTGGATCTGCTGGTCTGAGTCTCGGCCTCCGTGCACACGTGCCCGCCGCTGTTCTCTTTCCGCTCCCGGTGGGAGTTGGTCCGTGTGTGCCTGCTTTGGTACGCGATCACGGAGGGGATGGTGTCCGCCGCGTCGGTCTTGATGAAGAGGCCGTGCAGGGTGGTCGCCGTGCCCTGCGAGATGGTGGTGGTCTGGTGGGGCGAGTTGGACTCGTCCGAGTCTCGGCAGTAGATCACCCCGCTCTGCGAGACGTGGATGCTGGGAGCGCAGCCCATCGTTCCCCGCGCCTTGCTGCGTAAAACTCGGAGGAACAGATCTCAAGACGTTCCCCCGGTACATTGGCCGGTGGTCACGCTGCTCAGTTCCGCCTGCCTCCCTCCCGCGCGCGTCAGGGAGAAACGGAGAGGAGATCCATCTCGCGGCGTTATTTATCAGTGATCATATCAGATCAGATGGATGACACCTCGGCTGTCCAACCGTGAGCCCCTTGCGCTTGTGCCATGTCACATTTTGGACGAATTACACCCTCATTTCACCTCGGCGTATGACACTAAATGTTCAAACTGCACGATACGATCCATTTTCTCGCGGTATTGATCATCGGTGTGTTCATCACGACGGCGGAGCTCTTTAAAAAACAGGCGCAAAGCATTAGACTGTGAGAATATGCCTCAAACTTACACTCGTGGTCCTTTAAGACACATGAGCGTCATCGGTGACAGACACGCACATCAGTACAGTAGTGACTCCCTCTTCCCATAAACACACACATACACACACACACACACACCACACACACAGTCTGCCTATTGATTGATTCTGGAAGAATGATGGATTCATGATTTTCTTTCTGTAGTGGAGTCCTAAACGAGAAAATAACTGTTTTGCATGGCTGTATTCATATTTAATAGCCTGCAAAATACAGATGCATAAACAAGACTATTGACTTACTCAACAACTGAGCAACTGGAAAGCAGGGTGAACCATACATGTAGATATATAACATCATCCTGCATTAATGAAATTAAATCTAATAATTGCTTTTCCAAAAATAGCACTGTTTTGCTCTAGCATGTCACATTTTCTTACAAAATATGAAGCATTTTGTAGCATTTTTTGCTTCTGCAAGTATTTTTAAGGTAAATCATGTTGTATTACATCTTAATTTCCAGAAAAACTGACACAAAAAGCTTCCTGTCTTTCTCTGAACTAGGTTACATCTATTTGTTCCAGTAATTATACATAAAACATCAATTAAGCAAATGCATTCCTATTCCTAAGTATCCTAATTGATAATACACTTAGCTGTGGTATTCATGTGGACACAATTTGCTCTTGTGTAATGCAGACTGTTTTTATGAATAGACTTAAGCTATATGGAGTTGGTCACATAATTATGTGCTAATTTTATCGGGCTGTCGTAGAGAGAGCTTAATTAGATATGGCATCACAGTATGGTTTGGTAAACTTAAGATTGGGCACCTGGTTAAAATCGCATGAAGATTGCAGGGAAAGGAGAATATCAGGCCCTTGAGTCACTGAACAGTCAGTTCTCAGGGAAGCACATGAAATCTTAGCTGACCCAGTACATATATTGCACACAGAGTATGAACTGTTACCTGCTGGAAGATGGTACAGACTGCCAATGTGCAGGTATAATCATTTGAAAACTCTTTTATACCTACCTCTATTAAAATGTTAAACATTTTTAAGGAAAGGGATTATGTTTTTTAATGTATCTTATTTGTCATTTATGATCCAATGCATCTGTCAATGTAAATTCACGTTGAGGGCAAACACATTTCCATTTGGAGATAAAGTGTATTTAATTTCAATTCTCAGCCCATTTTCACATGAACGAATGATTTTGAAGATTATTATAATCCATTATGCCTAATCCTGATTTCAAGGTTAGAATTATGGCCAGTGACAAGAAAATGCAAACATGACTCACATGTTTTCTGCTACATATGTGTGTGTTTCACTACAATGCAAACAGCAACAGAAAAAACAGATTTTGTGAAAAGTTATTTGACAACAAATTGAGTATTTGAACAGATTTCTTCACTTCTTTGCAGGTTGTAAATTAAATTATGCATTTTGAATTACTACTTAGTGTTTTTTGTAGTTAAAACGGAAACTTTTGACAGCTTTATTTTGATTAAAAAAAAAAAGATTATAAAATTAAATGTGTCCTTTTATTATTGCTTGGACAAAATGAAGCACGTTTCTTTGTGAAATTGAAATATAACACTATAATATACTAATTTAGCACTTGCGTATTGCTCTTTTGTTGGTTTTGATTGCTTATATTGTCCTTATTTATACTGAAATATAATGTAACTGTAAAAAACAAAACTAAATTGAAATTTTAAAACAAACCCCAAATCAAATAAATAAGTAACACAAATAAAAAAAAATCTCTTCATTTTAAACAAAATGAGGCTTTGTCTGTGCTCTTTCCACAAACTCTTTTAAAATGAGAGGCAACCACTGCATTTAATCATGATCCAAACAAAGATGCTGCATACATGCAACATGAGCAGCTTTTAAATTAAATTAGATTGTATAATTTCAAAATTTGAAGCAAAAAAGAGTGGTTTGACTTAAGTTTTGCGAAACTACATTAAAAAAAATATCTGCATGAAAAAAAAAAGCAGAGCTGAATGAGACACAGATTTACTCTCTGCCAGCAGGTGGCGCTTAAAGCGTTTCCTTGGTTTCCGCTGTAAACAAGCAGTGCTGCACTTATGAACTTTAATATGCATTATACAGAGGCAAGATGAAAAGAAAAAATACCATCTAAACTAAGTTCCCCTCAGACATACATTTATGT